>NW_026623580.1:461119-576349 GCF_030028575.1 Malurus melanocephalus | reverse complement strand
CTTTCCCACTTCCTTGACCACCATATGCTGGTTAAACATAGATGATCACACAACACTCATCAGAACTTTAATGCTGGTAGTACACTGAATATGTAAATTGCAATCCATCTTACTATGAACTCATGGACAATAAAGAAGCCACTGCTAATGCTATGAAAATGAAACACCAGAGGATTTTTTGTACTAAATATTAGAAGTTTAGTAATTCAAGCTTTTCTTCTTTTACCTTGGAGCAAATGAAGAAAACAACAGTAAGGAAAACAAATGCAGAAAAAGGAAAGTGTTATCAAAACTGCTTTCTCCCTGACTAACCTATTGCCAGGTTTTACTTGTTTACGCTGCTTTCCCTCACATGCCAAACAGCCAGGCACTTCAGGCATGTTGACTAAAATTTGGCAAGATGGCAAAACCACAAGTGTTAGATTTGTTTTCTAGGACACAAAATGGCATCCTGTGGGTTCTGTTGGTCAGCCTGGTTTTTTCTTTGCTGTCTTTCCATATGTGCACTTTGTCAGATGAATCCAAAACTGCCTTGTCACATTTTGCCTGCTGTAGTGAAAAAAGGATTTGTCTCATAGTCAGAGGTCCCCTAAGCCATAGGGAGCATAATGTTGACTCCATACCTCAAAATACTGTTTTAAACAGAAGTGTCAGTAGAGATCACATGTGGCTCCTGAGCTCCTTCAGACTCTTGAGTAAGGAGATGACCACTGCCCTCAATTGCTTAAAAGGTCAAGGCTTGCAGCTACCCAAAACTTCAAACAGCAGGAATGAAAACCCAATTTGAATTTATATACCCAATTTCAAACCACTGTAGTTTTTCCACAGATACATCTTCCTGCAGACTGGACATGGACTACAGAAGACCATGACACTTCCATTGCATCCAAGAAGGACTGATCTACGGCTGCTTCAAATTTGTTACCCGACTTGGAAGTGACAGCAAATAAATAAACAAATAAAGGCATCTGGAAATTCAATCCCAGCAATTCAAGCAGGCTATGAGGGGCTAAGAGCAGCACTAACAGTACTAGAAAATTCAGTTGTTATGACTTCAGGATCACTCAAGTTTCAGCTGGACTAGGACTCTGCTTCTACAGTCTCCTCGTTTGCTCTGTAGTTTAGCAATCCCTTCCTTCCACTGAGAAATGGCTTTGCCTGCACTTCTTCCTGCTGATTTATACTCARGATACTGCAAAGGGGAAACTTAACACCTGAGAGTCAGGAGCCTCAAAAACAACCAGCACCAAAATCCTGTGTTTGTGGCACATTCCCAACCAAGCTCTTGGCGCTGATTTTGGCACCTGAGGAAACTCTGCTGTGAAAATCCATGACAGAAAAGCCATGGACAATATGGATGAACACAGATGTTTGATCATAGCTTTCTTTCCACTACTAATGCACTATGGCCCATTCCCAGAACCAAAAATAATCTGGGTTTTATATGGAATCCAAACTTGTAAGTCCTTTCAACACGAACGCCTATTTCTTATATAAATAYTCTTAAACTGGCTGCTGACTGTTTTATGAAGAAATGCAACACTAACAAATCCAGGTACTTGCTTCAGAAAGCAGAACTACATTACAAGAGTCTGGTGTTAAGAAGAGCATGGACACACTGCTCTGAGTCTTCATTTGCAATATTTAGGCTTTTGTCTTGACCAGGTCTCCCCTCCTGCACCATCAGGACCAGAAAACGTGTGATGATCCACCTGAAAAACATCACTGACACATGTTAGTGTAACACTTACAGAGGCAGAAGTGTTGTTCAGTGTTGTAAGCACATGACTGGAGAATGGCAATTAAAGGAGAACSAGCAAGCAGCAGCAGCCCCTGCACAGGCTGGTCTTTGACCTTGTTCACCCAATTCCCAATGGCAATTGATGGCTTTACTTTTGCTTTAGAGCACCTGGCAGTCATCAAACAGGAAATTAAAATGGGAAAAGCCAGCCCAGATGGACATTCAGCCAGAAATCAGAGAAGAAATGTGGTGCTGTTATGGAAGGCTGTTGTGATCCATTTCCAACATAACAGGGATAAACTGTGCCCTCCATGCAACAGGATTCACCTCCTTGTACACACCACAGCAGAGCCACRATCAAAAAATTTGCAAACATCTAAGTTAAAAAACCCTAATGCCTCCTGGCTGTGTGATACTGTAAAGAGAAACTTGGTCCCTGGGGYTCCTGGTTGAGCYGGGARGGGTCGAGGWCCCAMGGAACCCAAGGATGGTGTGGAAGCACAGGAACARGCAYGGATGTCCCATCCCTGGAAGCRTTCACCRCCCAGYTGGATGGGACTCTSAGCARCCTGGTCTAGTGGAAGGTGTCCCTGCCCACGGCAGGGRACTGGARTGAGATGATCGTTTAGGTCCCTTCCAATCCAAGCCATTCTAYGATGCCCAGGTAAATCTTCAGCCACAATCTTCTGCTGCACTCAGCCACACGAAGCAGGGGAAGCATGCAGCAGAACCCCTTTCCCTTCCGCGACTGAAGAAATTCAGAGTTTTACTCACGCACGAGGTATCCCGAGAAGCCCAAATTCCCGGGTGTTGCCAATCCCGTCCTTCGCGCTTTTCCACCGCGGCCGCTGTGCACGGGCAGTGCCCACCCCGCCCTCACGCCCGCGAGACATCGCGAGATTTGCCGTGAGTCTCGCGCCAAGCGCGCGCGGCAGCCCGCGCCACGTGACAGCCGCGGGGGCGCGCGCGCGCCGGCAGGGGCCGCTCCACCTGTCACGGGCTCCCGGGGGAGGGAGGGGGGGGGCGTGGGCGAAACCAACGGCGGGGGCGGCCCCCGCCCTTCCGCACGAGCGTTACCCGCCGCCCACGCATCCCCCTCGCAGTCCCCTWCAGTCCCGTCCCCGCTCCGGGAAGCCTTTATTTTCCGTTTATGCCAAGAGCGCCACGCCCGAGGCAGGGCGGGGCGGGGGGTGCGAGCGTGCCTGCCGCCCCCCACCGGTGAGACATGGCGCCTTCCTCAGCGGCGTCCACTCCCCCAGCCCGGAGCCCCCGTTACGCAACTCCACCCGTGAGCGCAGCCCGCCCTCGTTCCTCCTCCTCTTCCCACCMCAGCGCCCGCCACTCCCGACATTTCCCCCCTCCCCCGCCGGCCGGTTTTAAAGGCGCACCGCAACCTRCTGGTGCTCGCTAATCTAAAAGCTCGTCTGATTGACGGCCCGTTCGACCTATCAAAAACAGCGGCTCCCCGAAACCCCGCCCCACCGCTCATCCACCGACCAATGGCGCGAGGCCGGCGGGGGAGGCGGGCGGCGAGGGCCAACCAAACCGGAGCGCAGCGGCGGTGGAGCGCTATGACTGACGTAAGTCAACAAAGGTCACGTGGGGCTCGGCGGCGGCGCCGATTGGCTGCGCGGACGCGGGCGGGCGGGGCGGGACGGGGGGGTCGCGGTGGCGGCGCGCAGGGTCCGCGGTGTGACACAATTACAACAACTTTGGGCAGCGGCTCCGGGGAAGTTTGTACGGGCGGCAAAACACACCCTGAGCCGCGGGGCGGGCAGGGAGGGTCCCCCTGGCTCCCCGACACCCCGGCTCCCCGCGCCGCCGGCGGCGAGCGGCGATGTAAACACCGCTCCGCCGCCATCCGCAGCCGCCGCCTCCTCCTCCTCCCCCGAGTCTCCAGCGCTGGGGCTCCCTCCCCCCTCCTTCCCTCCCTCCCTCCCTCCTCCTCCGAGCAGCGGGGCTTCCCCCCGCCTCCCTCCCTCCCTCTCCCCTCCCCTCCCTCCCTCCCTCCCCCTCCCTGCCGGCTGTTGTTGTTGTAATAAAAGTTGTGGTGTGTGTGTGTGTCGGGCACCCCGCCCCGCCCGGCGCTGGGGGGTGTTGGGGGCGCGCAGGGAGGGGGGGGTGCGATCCGCGAGTTAATTACGCTGCGTTTCCATGAAATCGTGCGGAGTGTCGCTCGCCGCCGCCGCCTCTGCTGCTCCTTTCGGTGATGAGGAAAAGAAAATGGCGGCGGGGAAAGCGAGCGGCCAGAGCGAGGAGGACTTCGCCAGCTTGACAGCCCAGGAGAGAGAAGCCCTATCCGGCCTCGACAGGTACCCGCTCCCCACTGCGCCCCGGCCGCCTCCGTGTCCCGGCTCGGCCCGCGCTCCCTCCGTGTCCCCCCGCTCCCCTGCCCGCGGCTCCCCGTGTGCCGCCGCTCCCGGGCCGCGCTCTGCCCTCGCCCGCCCGCCGCGCTGACTCTCGCTAACGCCGGTGCCTCTCTCTCCCCTCCCTCCCGCCCGCTCCCCTCCTCGCAGCCGGCTCTTCGGATTTCTGAGGCTTCATGAAGATGGCGCCAGAACGAAGGCCTTGCTGTTAAAGGTAAGCGCGAGGGTGGATGTGGAGCGGGGATGGGGGGGAGGGGGGGGGGAGAAACGGGGGATGGGGAGCGAGGCGGCCCCGCCGCCCCTTCCCGCGGGACCCCCGGGCCCGCACGGTGAGTGTGTGCAGGGGGTGTGCGGGGGGCACCGCCACCTCCGCGGGGTCTCCGCGCGTTGCTGCCGCCTTTGCCCCTTTCCTTTCCCCCCCCCCTGCCCCCCCTCCCCGCCATTCTCCCCGAGCGGGACGAGGGGAGCGTGGCCATGCGGGTGCCCGTCCAGCCCCGGGACGGGAAAGTGGCGGAGCCCGGGGCCGGGAGCGGACGGGCCGGGGGAGGGGGCGCGGGGGCGGAGGGGGGGAGGCGGAGGACGAGGAGGAGGAGGCGGCAGCGGGGGGAGAGCGAGCGAAGGAGGGAGGGCGCGCTCGGCGCTGCTGACGTTGCCTCTCCCCCGACCCTCCCTTGTGATTTTCGCCCCCAGTCGCCGGGAGCGGAGCCGGGGCCGGAGCCCACAGGGAGCGTGGGGTCCGGGCCGGGGCGGGCGCGGCGCCCAGCGGCTCCCGGAGCCCGTCAGAGTGACTTGTTTACTCTGCGGGCCCCGCTGCCTCCCGCCAGCGTGCCCGGTCCTCGCCGAGCCCCGCGTCCCGCCCGCCGGCCCGGCTTGACAGGGAGCGGGGCGTCCCGCGGGCTGCTGCTGCCCGGCCCGGTGTCCGGAGAGAGGTGTTTATCTCTCTGGAAAGTTGTTGGCCCTGTCATTTAGTTAAGTAATGGCTGCTCCTGTCGGCCCAAGATGGCCGGACAGGGAGGAGAAAGAGAAGCGGGGGGAGGTAAACACGAAACAAACACCGGGAGCGAATGTGGGGAGCGTGGAGCCCCCGGTGAAGGCTGAGGGAAACTCTCCTGCGCATCGCAAGTTCTTTCTGGGCGCTTTCCTGCTGCTTTGCAGCGCCGGTGCCCTCCCTATCAACCTGTGGCACGTTCTGCTGCCCGTCCGTGAGCTGCTGACAAAGGCTGTGCGGGCCGAGTGTCTGCCAGCTGTGCTTAAACACCAACGCCAGGGAAACGTTCGGSTAACAGAATGAGTGGAACTGTTTTTAAAATGCCGCACGGCTGAAGCAGAGGGGACCGGTGCTCCTCTGGTTCCTGCTTCCTGGCTTGTTCCTGTCAGTAGCCTGGCGTTTGACACTGCTCATCCCATTGTTGTGCTCGGGCTGTAGCGTGGAGAATTTTTTTTTTTCTTYTGCTGCTGGTTTTGGTCGAGCTAAAGATTTCACTCCGAAGCGTGTTGAATTGGATAGCCTAGACCTTTACTTGTGTTTGGTGTTTATTTCTGGCAGGATTGGAAATGCTCAATGTCAGGACATGGGGGGGAAGGGGGAGGAATGGAAGGAAAAGCAAGTACACTTTGCTTTGTACTTATATTTAAAAAAAAATATCTCGTGGTTTCCTTTCGATTTTCAGAGTTATTTATAAGAGCGCTTCTTCCCATTAATCAGAAAGGTAGGGGAGTGACATGTCAGACCAGTTAGAAAATGTACGTTAACTGTTGGTGGACCAGAACTTGCGTCTGCCCTGTAAATGCTGCTGAGGCTAYCGGGAATATTAGACTGAATCCCATACGGGACAGAGCTTAAGGATGCCAGATAGAAAATAAAAGCTTCACATCTAATTAGATCATCTGTCGCATAAAATCCCTGAGTTAAGTTGTATTTTGTGTACTGTAAAATTAAGTAGTCCAAGCAGCAATTCAGCCTATTAGTTGAGTTTTGTACCTTTCTTATGTGTAATACATTTTATTTATTGCCAGTCAATTATAGTGTTAGTATGTTCTGTCTGAAGTTTTGAAGCATTTTGCTAGCTTTGAAATACGTTTTTAGAAACATCRTTGTATGTTATTTTTTTGTATTAAAGTGCAAATTCATGCAGTGAATACTAAAAAAMCCCAACAAAACCAAATATTTTGCTTTTTCACCTCAGTTTTCAGATGGTATTTTGTACATTTATGAATTGCACAGTAACTCACAAAGCATGTTCTTAGGTAAAACTTCTGAGAAAGGCAGATTATTTAAGGAAGTAAAAGGATTAAAACGTTKCTGTTCAGTGCAGAGATGTTCGAGAGGAATTTCTTGGCTTGAACCAGTTTCGGTTTTGTTTGTGCTTTTTACTTTGAGGGAATGTGCTTGTGTTTCTCTTACCGATCAGTAAGAAGTTGCTATTTTTAAGGTATTTTCTACTTCATTCCTTTTCTGTATGTGTGAAGCTGCATGCAATTTATGCTCTATTGAAAGCTTTAGAACAATTAATCTAGCAGACCGCTTTAATTCAATGTAGCAGTTATTTTTATTGTAGAAACTGTGGCCGTATAAGCGTGCAGTTAATTAATAGGTTTTACAGTGATAGCAACAAAATGTTTCCTTTTGTGCATGGAGCAACAACAGCTAACAAAGACCCTAGACTCCATAATTATGAAATCCTGACTGAGTGATTTAAGAATCTACATGGCAGCACGTTACAGTGTGAGATTTATGTGCAAGTGTTTCTGTAAGGTAAGGAAAACCATTGAGTCATGTTTCCAGAGGAATCCTTCACAAAGGCAGACATTTATCCGTGCTCTCCTCCATGTGAGAGGAGCACACCCGCTATTGAACCTTTTCCAGAGGCTGCCAGGCTGTAGCAGTGAGTGCTCTGTGGGGCCTGGCCATGCTCCGTGGTTACCTGTGGTTGAGGTGGCAGGAGCAGGGTACCTGTCTGGGGAGACTGACAGGAGATCCTGGGTTTTAACTCYGTTACCTGCCTGGGTGCTATTGCAGCAGGAGGAGCCTGTTCTGGGYTTAAATTTGGTGCCTGGGTGCAAGAAGTCACTCGTTATTTTTGGAGGGTTCAGTAGGGTGTGAACTGGCTTGGAGGAGATTGCACGAGGCCTTTGCAGCAGGAACTTCAGTTTAATGAAACCACACATTGACAGAATTTAATAATAAGAAAACTTGGATCTCTTTGTGGGATGGAGGAAGATGTCTTCATGTCTAGAGCGTTAATTTAGGGTTCTGTTCAGGTTCTATTCATGCTCCAGGTCTGTAGTCCCCCATTTTTGGTAGTTCTGCTTTGTMGGATGTAGGGGCTGTAGTACTGTGAACTAAGCCGAGCTCTGCTGCTGGGCGTAGCAAATCAAAAAAGCAGATTATACTTGAGATCTATATGATTTTATGAATTATTGAAGGTGTGGAATAAGGGTCAGGAATATTGTAATGTTGCCCTCTGCATTGGATATGTGATAAACCAGAAGAAATCAAACTTCCCTGTGATGGTGTGCATACTGTATGTGTGACAGAGGAATGGGATTTTCTATTGCCAAAATTTTTTTKKTTWWTTTKSMRRAAAARGGAGCTTGAAAATCATAGTTTGCAGTTAGTGTGGTTTTGGGGCAGAGGGGAGGGAAATAGAGAGATCACCTTTCAGGCTGGTTGAAATGCTGGAAATYTAACATAGTCAGTTTCGTGTAGGAGAAAGTGCTCACTGTTATGCTTCCGTAGTTGACAAGAACATTAATGTGAAGTAGGAAAAAAAAMCCCAAAACAAAAAYCCTGCTACTGTCTTKACGTCTCTTTCTCCCAGGAAGACGTTTTGTCAGGAGATGAAGCTTAAAGATTACTTCGGGGGGAGGGTGAGGATATCTATTGTATGGGAAGTGAATTGCAAAGCATTTCCTTTTTCTTTCTTCCTTCTTTTTTTTTCTTCCTTTTTTTTTTTTTTTTTTTTTTTTTTTTTTTTTTTTTTTTTTTTGGATGATGTTTCCAGTATTTAGCCAAAGTTGACTTGATTGCAGTGACAAACCATCGTTTCATAAGCTGTAATTGGCATCTATACAGATGTAGGTTGATGTGGCTGGTCTGATGTATTGGGTATAAGATGCTTGTTAATTCCTATTCATTGACTTTAATCAGTTTGTCATATCCTGTGGACAAAATCTGAAGCATGTTTCCATTTAAAAGTATTGATGTTGAAGTCGATTTAGAGAGATGAAGTAGTTCCACACAATATGCCATGTTGTAGTCTGGTACCTCTCATGGTTATGCAGCCCTTTTGTTTTCCAGCTGATTTTAAAAATGGTATTTCCTTTGTGTAAAGGCCACATGTGTTCACAGAATTAACAGCRTGCTTATCTGTGCTTTTATGAAGCTTACAAATTAGTGCACAGTGAGAATATTTTGTTTTTCTTACAGTTGTAGGTTTTGTTTGTTTAAAAATAGTTTTAGACACTGTGAATTAGTATATGCTGACTGTCCCTTCAGTATTGACATTAATGTTAATTTCCTACTAATCCATAATTAAATAACCTCAGTTTCATTTATAACAAACTGAAAAATAATTACGCAGGAAAACATTTTRGCAGGTTAGTCTCAGTGTAGTAAAGTGGTTTTGTTTTTTTTTAATAACTTTGGAAACATTTTGGCTTGATCTGTTTTCATCGAAACAGAGAAATATTGCTTGAAAAAAAATTAAGAGTGTTTGTCTTATATAATGGCAGTACTGGGAATTGAGAAACTGGGAATTGGTACCAGGAGACATTTGTAAGGCGTTCCAGGAAGTGGGCAGCCTCTCCAATTTCTGTAAATTTATATCTGAGTTGTTCCTTTATGTTTGGGTTTTGTTTTTGGTTTTTTCAAAAGTATATTGTTCATTTTCTATTACTTATTTGTTATCTAGTGTACTGTCCTGTGGAGCAAGTTGAAGTTGGATGAAATTCAGTAAATTCTGTTATGATTTTCCAGCCCTTTTTGAAGGTGTCACTTTTTTGAAGTGTGTTCATTGGGTTGTTTTAAATGAGCCATAGATTTTTTTTTAGGGTCAGTGTTTTGGTTTTCTTTGTATGCATTTTGGTTTTTGTGTTACTAGAGTGCAGCTTCTTAGGATCCACTTAAGGTGTAATGGGTGACACATTCTGTAGTTCACGGTTGTACTATGCTTATATGTGTAAATTACAGCCATGGTGTATGTAATGGTTGTGTATCCTGGTGCTTCTTTATGTGCTTGCAATATTTGTATTTCATCTGGTATTGCAAACAACTGTGTTTTTTTAAATGGTAGTTACACAGCAAATATGTAATAATTAGCATGTTTTGATACTGTCACAGTTGGTGTTCTAGGCATATTTTTTTAAWAGTGGGATTTTATTGCTCTAAACATGTATATCCATGAGTGTTTTGGCTGTTGCTTAGGTATAAAGTACTGTGTTGGTACTACTTTCTAAAGGCAAGAACATTGAYGAAGTCAGAAATATTACRMATGTCATTTTAATGTGTTAATGAAGAGAGAAGGAGGGATCTCATGTCCGCAAACAATGTGCTTTTGTAGAAGTGTAATTAGGATTGCAGGACGCTTGGTGTGTTGATATTTGCATTTCAGCAAGCTTTATCTTCACTATCGGGAGACTATTAATAGGGAATATAATGTAAGTTTTTGTTTTTTTTTCTTTTTTTGTTGAATGCATGTTACATGTTRTGGCTTTTAAGTACTGATCTACTGAGTATGGAGGCTGAAGTGGTCCGCTTCTCTAAGTGGTACATGTGCATCAAGTTAGGTAATTCATGCCCTACTGACTTGAATAATCAAATGGGCAAGGTGGGCAGTGGTTCAGGATGGAGGAGAGAGGGAACTAATGCTATATTTTAGCAGCTGAGGAATAGAGGTTCTGATGAATTATTTAACTTTTGAAAGTGTGAAGAAAAACTGTGGCAAGGGTGGGACACAACTGTTTTCCATTCCAGTAATTTAACCGCTGATCCTTTTGTGCATCACAATACTTATGGCCTCTAGCTTTCAAATTTTTCTCCAGGTGAATCCAGGTACAGTATGTGAAAAASGAATAGACAGTCTAAAGCTTTGTCTGGGCATGGTATTATTCAGGTATGCTTTCAGCATGGCTCGCTGTCTCATGCCAGCCTGCATAGCTGTTTATTCACCGTAGTGGGTTGAGTGGACTTGGTAATTATAGAGGTAAAACTATCTGCAAATGTTGATACCATCTGAAGTAAGTGTTGAAAGCATCTTCTAAAAGCTATGCCATATGTTTGTTATACCATTTTAGAAAAGAGTTGATGTTTCATACTTGGATAACTTGGTGCATGTAGAAACATTTGTTTTCATTACATTAGTAAGATGACACAAAATTAAAGAGAGTCATGGAAAATGTTTGTGGCTATAAAGTGACTTTTTCATGATTAGCACTTGTCACAAGACTTTCCAGTGCCAGAATTATATGCCATGGCCCACTGTTATTTATCCCATTGGGAATTAGGCAAACCTAGGKTCTGTGGAGAAATGAAGTTCTGGTTTCCTGCTTTACAGATTCATCCARTTAAACTTCACGTTCTCACATTACTGAACAAAAGTAGTTCTTCTTGGTCCTCACCTGGTAAAATTTTTGGATAAGGGGGGGGGGATTTTGCTGTATTTTCAACAGTCTAAAATGGAAGGAAATGTGTTTATTTGTAGTTGGAGTACCCTTAAATAATTGTGTAAAAACTAGTTGCTGTTTAAAGGGCTTGGATGAGTTTCTGCAGAAATGAATTAAGGAGATAGGCTGTGAGTGTAGAACTGAGCTGGGTGGCAGRTTTTAGTATTGGATCAGGTAATTCCAGGAGCTGAACCACTGTCCTGCTCATCCTGSATGTAGACAGGTAYAAGAATACAGCTTCAGTCTGTTAGTATCGCACCTACCTTGTATTTTCATGTAAAACACGTAAGTTACTTTCTTGTTTTAACCCCTTTTCTTGSTGCAGTCCTGCAGCTGTGATGTTTGAAGTGTGATGTTGGAGTAATGTTTTCACAATTAAAACATTGAAGTGATGCTTATTTAACTTGTTGTTATAGACACCAGTTGACTCTGTAGAAAATGTTAATCTTCGCTAGCAGAATGCTTATTTGTAGTTTAAACCAGACAAAATTGAAATAAGTGGTCTTGTATGGAGCCCTGCAAAGGCTGCCAGGATTTGTRTAGGTGCACCTGAGAGGATAATCTTTGTACCTTCCAGAACATTTTTGGTGTGAGGAAAGAAAGGAATTGTATTTAATGTAGTTTAATCTGAGTTTATTGGACATGGGAAATTTAGTAAAGCAAAAGAATATACTTAAATATTTATTACATGTTTCAGCTTTATGGASAGGCAGACTAAAGAAATAGCCATAGTAGAGTAATTTGTGTGTGGAAAGGTTCTTCCCAAGACTGGCCTGCTTAAATATGGGTCTGTTTAAAGCTTGTTTGCAAGATGAGTTCTGCTGATACTGCCACAAGSAGCATGAGCCATTTGATAGTTTCCTCATGGCTGTAATAAAGTTTGTTCAGTGGTGCATTTCTAAAATGAGCCTCTGTCAAAGTTTCACAGTAGTTCAGGTATTATTCTTGATACCAAATACTAYTCTTTATATTACTCCGCATGTACATAAAATACCGTGTTCATGAACAGAAATCCCATTRAGTGTGTTTGGGAATTGTAGAATATTGTTTATCAGGTACTGCCACTTCGGAGTGTTGAGAGGATGCATGGATCACCATCAGAGCTGTATTGACAAATTACCTTCCTTTATGGTTCTTGGATTTACTAYGTAGCGTTCATGGCAGAAGCTTATTTAATTAAGATGTAGAATTAAGAGCTCATTTACGGTTTTGTAAAGGGAGTGACTAAAAATGTGTGATGAATTACAAACAGAACACTGTATGTCTACATACAAATTTCCTTTGTGGTTAGTTGTTAAATTAATTGTTGTTTGTTAAAATGGGTTTAAGTAATTTCYTTTTCTCGTAGTGACATTTGAGGACTATGATTCACTTCTCAATATTGATTGGTTATTAAAGTCTAAAGCAGACTAATTGTGAATATGCTTTTCATCAAATTTCTGCCACCATTTTGAAAATCTAAAATTCTGAACAATTTCAGAATATAATTTGCAGCATTAGACAAAAGATCCAGTGCAACAGCTTTTAAAATAGAGCAGAGAGATGTATATTTTTGTTGGCAGTATTATGCTGCTTCCATTGTAGTTGCCATTTTAAGTTTTTATTTTAGCAGTGCTATCATTATCTTACAATTTGAAAACTTGCAGAGGATTGTAGAGTAACTAACTGAAGTTAAGGCTTTATTTTTAGCTGTTTTTCTTCTAGGTAACACAATTTTAAGTACTCTGTTGTTTCTCAGATGTTTAAGTGAAACCATCTTTGGCCCTGTTGTGATGAACCAGGTTGGAGAACTCTTTCAGATCAAAATAATCTAGTAAAAATAGAAAACTCACACTTGTTTTAAATAACCATTATTGAAGGTTAATACTAAAAGGTTTTAGGACTTAGAAGAGCCAACTTCTGATTGCTCATTTGGGAGGAATTCCTTGGGAGAATTTCATGGTGAGTAAAGTGAATGCTAGAAATTCTTGTAGAATGCTCTTCCGGAAGCATGAAACAAGTTCTTCCCTTTAAATGGGAGGGAAATAGGCAGAGAGATTCCCTTTACTTAACTGCAAACTCCTGAGTCTGCTTAAAACCAAAAGAGGAGTGTACCAGGGATGGATAAGTAAACAAATGCCCACTGAGAGCTACAGGGGTGTTGCCAGAGTGTGCAGAGGTGCAGTTAGTAAAAGTTCAGCTGGAATTGAAATTGGTTGGAGACGTCAAAAACTACGGGAAAGGATTCTTCTGGATCATTAACAGCAAGTACAAACAGAGGAAAATGCTGGCCCACTATTAAATGGGAGAGGTGAATTAGTTGCCAAAAATGCTAAAAAGCCAGAGGTTCTCTGCATTTCTTTCACCTCTGTCTTTACCAACACTCTTGGGCTCCAGACCTTGGGAACAAAACTCCAGTTTCATGCGCAGACCTACTGTCAATGAAGGAATTATTGAGGTGGGAATGGTTACAGGAGCTTGACCACTACAGATTACCCATCTGAGGGTATTTAGAGAGCTGGCTGATATTTTTGAGAGGCTGCTCTCCATAATCTTTGAGAAGTCATGGAGATTGGGGAATGATCTAGAAGACTGGGAGAAGGCTCATCTTTAAGAAGGATTTAAACAAGAATGAAGGAAATTACCAACCCATCCATCTTACTTCAGTCCCAGGGAWAGTTAGGGTACAAATCTTCCTGGGGGCTGTCACAAGTCAGGTGAAGCACATGATTGGGAAAAGCTGGCAGAGTTTCACCAAGGCAAATTATTCTTGGCAAAGAACGTGACTGCCACCTTGCACAGGGTAACCTGCTTGGTGTGTATGAGACAGGTGGTGGACATCGTCTCCCTGGATTTCARGCTTTTCCATTCAGTTTCTCCACAACCTCTTCCTAGAGAAATGCATGTGTTATGTTCCTGACAAGGGAATCTGTGTTATGGGTGGGAGCTGGCTGATGGGCAGCACCCAGAGGAGGGTGGGAAATGCTCCTTCTCAAATTGCTGCCTGTCACAAATGGGATCCCCAGGGAYTGTTATTGGTCCACTGTTCAATACTATCATAAGTGATCTGCATGGTGGGATCAAGTGCACCCTCATGAATTTCGCTGATAGTACCAAACTGAGGGGGAAGTGAACCTGCAGAAAGTAGAGCCACCCTGCAGGAAGTCCWGGATAGGCTGGAAGAATGGACTGATGAGAACCTTATAAAGTTCAGCAAAGAAAAATGCAAGTTCTTGTATCTGGGAGAACATGATCTAAGAGTGCAGCACAGTCTGGGATCTCTCCARCTGGGAAGCAGCTCYCTGGAAAGGGACCTGGGGGTCCTGGTGGATTTAGCTCAATAAAAATGAGCAATGTGCTGCTGTGACAAAGGGAGACAATGGGATGCTGGATTGCATCAATGAGGGCATTATCAGCAAAGACCAAGGAGTCATCTTAGCACTCTACTCAGCACTGGTCAGGCCACACCTGGAATATTTGCGTGCAGTTTTTGTCCCCACTAAACAAAAAAGATGTGGCCAGGCTGGAGAGGGTCCACAGGAGGGTTGCAAGGATCATCAAAACTGTGGGAAGCTGCAGTGTGGAGAATGGCTGAGAGATCCTGATTTGTTCAGCCTTGARAAAAGAAGGTTTTGSRGACATGTTWTCAGCATGTWCCATTATTTAAAGGGTGGCTGTAAAGATGGAGACTTCATTTTTACAAGGAGTTACTTGGATAAGGCAAGATTTAATGGGTACAAGTTAGTCCTGGGGACTAATTTTCTATTGAACACAAGGAAAACTCCTCTGGAGCCAGTGGAATAATCTCTCCAGGGCAGTGGTGGTTCTCCAACGTTGGACACTTTCAAGACGCAGCTGGACAGGGTGTTAGACCATCTTGTCTAGCCTGTGCTTTTGCCAGGAAAGGTTGGATCAGATGGTTCTTCGTGTTAAAAGAGAAGCTGCTTTCTGAGAATGGTGAGAATTCGCATCATTTAAGGAGCCTCACACCCCACACAAGACTTTAAGGGCAGAGACTGGAGTCCTTTTGTAGTGCAGGTGTTGAGTGAGCCGATGGATGGCTGCCCCTTCCAACTCCTTGCTCATACAGACTCTTGGACACGCTTTTGAACTTGACCTTGAGTTTCCTGCAGCAGAGACTCAAGCTTTGGATTTATAAGAATGATTTATTTAATAGAGTAGCTCAAGGCCTGCTACTGCACCAGGTGCCCGCAGAGGTGTCAGAGACTGAAATAGTTCGTGCCTCAAACATTGATGCAAAGTTTTGCTCTTTGTAACAAAAACTGTATAAAGAAGCTACCAAGAAGCCTCCCTGAAGATACCTGACTGGGACTTTGGGCTGAAAGTCAAACTGCTGAGATTAGATAAAGGGAAACCTATTGTTCAGTCCTCTCAGTCTGAGAGAGAGGAGTGCATGCGCAGAAATGTAACAGATTCCTCCCTGGCTGTTTGGGGTGGGGGAGACCACAGCCCACAGAAGCCAGGTTTACATGCATTCCCCTCTGTTCTGGGGGGCAAGGGAAGGAGGTTTGGGGTGTGACCTCTGGTTAGAGGCACTGAACACCCCTCTTCCCTTACACAGACTGGCCCTGCTGTAGAACCCCCAACCCCACAGGCCACATCCAGGGGACACTCACGTGAGAGGAGCTGAAGGGATGTCACCATCCATCAAAGACCCTCCAAAGCACTCCCCGGAGGCCTTGCACCACAAGACTGTGCATGATGCAGCAGATCCAGAGTCTGCTGCAAGAGACTGCCCCCTCTCCCAGGGGACATGCCTGGACATTGCCACCTGGCCTGAGTGTATATTAACCCATGGGATTCTGTGCTTTCTGGAGGGATCATCACCACCAGGAAGACCAGCTGGAGGGGATCAGCACAACATTGTTGGGATCCATGGATTGTGGCATTTTCTTTATTCTCTCTCTGTCACTCTCTGCCCCTGCTACCTCTTTTCGTACTTCTCCCTTTCTCTCTTTTTCTCTCTTTCTCATATTTACTATCAAATAAAACCCATATATTGATTGGCATATGGTCTTGTTTGTGCCTTAGTTCAGGCAGAAGTATTTCTATGAACCTTTAAGAATCAGGTCATAACAGCTTCCAACTCCTTGCTCATACAGACTCTTGGAGAGGCTTCCTCCTTCAAGCTTGACCTTGAGTTTCCTTCAGCAGAGACTCAGGCATTGGATTTGTAAGAATAAAACATTTAATAGAGTGGTACAGGAGCATGTCTTGAGCTAGGTGCCTACAGAGGGAGGCCCAGAACAAAAAAATTCTGAGCTTTTATACCATTTTGTACTCTTACATTGAAGTATTCTCTGATTTTGTGAATGCAGTTCATTTTGCAAATGCAAAAAGCTGTGCAGGTCCTTTGAGAGAGATTTGGGAGGCTTGGGTGGATCCTGGTTAGTGTGATACTGTTTCTGGAAGGAATATTTATAAAACTATCTCTCCATATTTTCTTACAGAGAACAGAATCACCTGTATTTTGGAAGCAYAGGTTGCCAGGACTAAATTACATAGARCCATAGAATCACAGAGTGKTTTGAGTTGGAAGGARCCTTTAATTGYATCCRGTTCCAATTCTCTGCCACRGGCAGGCACRTCTCCCACTAGACCAGGTTGCTTAAAGCCCCATCCAGTCTGTCCTTGAACACTCCCAGGGATGGGACATCCCCACCTTCTCKTTCTTCATGGAGAGCAGGAATGGAATGAGCGTAGTGACTTTGCTACATCACTGTTTCTGAAGGAAGACCAAGTGTTTTGTGGAGTTGCACTGCCACAAGGAGATGTGGGACCGGTTTAGATCTGAACATGTTTGAAGCAKCAGAAAATGCAGAGAATGTATGTGAGGAGGACTATGTAGAAAAAAATCTGAATGAAGAAAATTTAGAAAACCTGAGGGATCTAGGTTGAGTGCTTCATAAATTATGTTTGAACCTGTGACATCTGAAAATCAGGCCACCATTTGATTYTAGGGAAGTGGAGAAATGAAGCAGTCTTTTGGGGAGGTTTTTCAGGATATAGTGTTGTAATAAAAGGAAGACATACTCAGTTAAAGGAAGTGGAAGAAGGGTAGAAAAAGGATGCTTCCATTAGATGTGAGGAAGAGTGGGAAACCAAGGAATTGAATGCTTGACTTAGTGATGCAGACCACTTTGGGGGTGAGGGGAATGGCAGGGGGTGAATCATAGTGTATTTATTCTTTCCAGCAGCTACCTGAATCTTGTGCCTGGTTACCATCTAAACATTATTGCTAACTTAAATAGCATTTAAGTGTTTGGTGGTRTTTTAAAAACAGGATAAATGGGAACAAAACAGATAACAGAATTTCAGAGAGTTTGTGTAAGGTGTGAAAAAGCTTAGTAAGAGTTACATGCGATAAGTACAACAGAACTGTCTCCCATTTTTGAAATAAAAGTAAGATGTTGATTGTGTTTCCTATGTCTTAGACTGCTGCTTCCCTTTTCCCTCCTTATCCCTCAAGGAAGGAAGAGTAAAGAAACTATTACTTCTGCTCTTTGCTCAAGGTGAAAATGAAGGCTAAGAACTCTCATSTGTCTGTTCTCATGTCATGTTTTGCTGCCTTTAGATTTGAAGGATAAAGAAAKCTGAGCAAGGGTGGAAGATACAGATGGATATGTTGGAAGGGCAAAAAATAGTTTAAAGTGTGGAATTGGAAGCCTSTATAAGAGAGAATGATGCTGATCTGGAAAATTTAATGGTGCAGTTTAGTGTAACAAATTGTAGGAAGGGCRTAAGATAAAATGGAAAGATAAGAAAAATGGAGAACATCCATTATATAACATCATAAAGCATGTCATAAGCAGCCTCTGGTAGGAGAGAAAAAGTGGAATGATATTGGGAAGAATAAAGAGCTGCAAAAATTATGTACATTGGTTGGTAAACTTTAATGGAGCTTCTGGGCATATTACAAATATAGTAACCAAGGATAGATTTTACACACCATGGTTCTCAAAGCTTTATTTGTTCTTAGTCTCTGGTGTGGTGCACAGAAATGTGTTGTTCTCTAAGTATTTTTAATCTCTMCTGGGTTTTAATGGTTGGAAGGCCAGAGCCTTTGAATTTGTGATTTTGTTAATACTTTAACATTGTAAGTTTTCAGGAGTGGGAGACTACAGAAGTCTGAAAGGCTATAAGATTTCAAGTGTTACCTGTTAAAAATATCAAGAAATTAGGCTTAAGGGTCTCTTTTGCTACTGAAAAGTGTTTTTTACTTGCTTTTAAGCAGAAACAAGTGTTGATTTGTTCATTTTTTAATTCAAAGGAAAGGGTTAGTATAGCTTCTATTCTGTATAATTTCTAAAAAATAAATATAGTTGGAAACTGTTCAGCTGATTTTAAATCAGAACAGTACATACTTCTTTACTCCTTGCTTAAGAGGAAAATATTAAAAAAAAATATTGTGGATGGGAACAAAACCAGAAGCATCAGGTGGTATGGCAGATGTGTGCACCAGCCTCTTCTGGTGCCTTTATGAAACCCCTCAGATAGACTGAGTTGGAAGACTCCCAAAAGGATCATTGAAGTCAAACTCCTGGCCCTGCAAAGAGTAACACCAAAAATCCCASCAAGTGCCTGAGCATAGATCTACATCCTGCCTTCAGTATAGAAGCATGCAGAATTGAACTAACAAGGTATGCTTTTGTAGTTGAGGACCTTAGCTGTAGTTACTGTGTRGAATAAATTAGTAGTTGAAATGGCTTTAATGCCTCTTCTGATCATATATGGGGAGGATTTGGACGTGTTTATGCTTAYAGCAGAGTTAATTTTCATTGCCTAAGTAAGATGAGATCCCAGAACCCATCAGATTCCATGTTAATTAATGAGCAGAATTATCTTATTTTCTACTTTTAAAGRTCTCTGTTAACCTACAAGTTCATGTGTTAAAAATTTATTAGTTCTGACAGTTTTCTGGGATTGGTTATACACTGTCCATCTTTGCTGAATTGGTAGGATATTTTTCTCTGTATAGTCTCAGTACAAGTAATCTGTAGAAGTTTATTTGATATCAATAATTTGAAAAAAAGTATTAATGGTTGAGTGGAACCTGGAAAAGACATCTGCTATGTTAAAGGTGGAGAGCATGGCAGAAGCTGCATTGTCATACGGAAATGTAATGGAGGCAGATGTAATTGGGACAGGTGAAAGAGTTGGGAAAGGTTGTGTAAGGATCTTTGGGTAATTGTGGATGGTGGAGATACGATCATTGTGTAGGACTGTGATGCTCGATCTTGGAGATTGTTAACCTGTGAGTGTCGATGTCTTCAAACTGTGACAAAAACTGTGGAATTGGTGTGTTGCAGCCTGTCTAATCCCTGCCAGCAAAAATGCTTTCATCTTAAATTGTGTTTTTCTTTATTAGYTGATTTTCTTCTGTGGTGGCAGCTTGCTTTTGCTTTGGAATGGTAGAATGTTTTCCTGTAGTGCCAGTTGCAAAYTTGGAGCTTGCTCGCATTGTGGCCAAAAATCTGAGAACAAAGATGACTCCATTATGTGCAGTGAGAAAGGAACGTTTGTACTACTTGCTTTTAATTGCTAATTAAGCCAAGTCCTTGGTAGTTTGAAAGAATGGAATAGTTTATGCCYTCTGCTTTAGACCACTATTTGCTACTCGGTCATGGAGAATGATGGAAGGGATGAATTTTATTATCATTTCTGGATGAAAGTGAAAACACGTAAGATCAGTCATTTTTTACAAAGAGTTCCCAGGATTCAGGGAATGTGTGGTGCCTGTGGAACTGAGGAGCAGCTTAGGACTTCTTTGCTACTGGAGAAGGCCAGGCAATATCACCAGCCCCATCCTCAGCACACAGGATTTTGCTTGACTGCTCTGTTTCAGTTCCTGTATTCAGTGATTAATTTCGATTTTTTCCAGACAAGCAGCCCAGATCTTCTAGGAAAAGCTTGTTAATATTTTGAAATTATTTTGATTAGTTCTTGATTATTATTATTATTTTAAAGGTATGAGATTAGAATGAAGCTTTCTTAATAGTTTCAATGCATTAGAATGCGCTGACTTTAAAAATTCTTCAGCACAGCTAGGCTGGAATTTTCTGACTCCAGGAAACTGTGCTTCCAGCAGGATTGGCAAGCAGATATGCAGATTCACCAGCTGAAACAGGAAAACAAGTTTCAACTACAGGTCATTTCACAACTTTTTCCTCAGGGCTTTCTCACTTCCACAGCCAGAACTCGAAAATGGAACAAACTGATTTAGAGCAAATCATTAATGAGTAGCTTAAGGTCTKTCAGGCTTCAGACAGCTGGAAAGGAGAAGGAACATATTCCTTCTCTGGTGGCTTCGTTTTCCTGATTTTTCTGTAGTATTTGAGAACCATTCCAGATTCTTTTCGTGTCATGACTGAAATGAACTTGTTCTCATAAGGAGATTACCCGTTTCACCTGACACCTTGTTTGTCAGTGACTTCTTTTTCTAAATAAAGAAGTGAAATTGTTGTGGAGTAGTACTTACTGGTACCTGGGTTTAAGAAGGAGTGTGCTGTCAAATTTGGATACCCTCTTGGTGTTGATGTTCCTGTGTGGATCTCAGGCGCTGCTGCTGTCGCTGTGCTGACATTTTCTCTGCTCCGACTGGAGTTTYTCTGTTGGCATCGCTGCACCATCACCTGCAGTGTCAGAATCAAACCCCTCTACAGTTCTGTGCTGCTGCCATAGCTCAAGGTGTGTGAGTTTTTCTTGTCCTCGTGTCTGAACATGGTAGAGCTGATTTTTGTGAAGCAGCAGTGGTGTCTGCAGCTGGGCCCTTCATGTGCTGTTGAAACACTACTTGTGGGAAATAACCTTTTTATATGAAAACTGCAATGTAAGAGWAATGACCATGATTATTTAGGTG
Organism: Malurus melanocephalus; assembly: GCF_030028575.1. Classification (NCBI taxonomy): domain Eukaryota; kingdom Metazoa; phylum Chordata; class Aves; order Passeriformes; family Maluridae; genus Malurus; species Malurus melanocephalus. The sequence goes on along the minus strand of NW_026623580.1, from coordinate 555,720 downwards.
GCAGGTAGAAGAGCATTATTAAACAGCAGATGCATTCATAAGATGATGCAGCATTTATGTAACTTCACAGTGCTGGTTGAATTGGTAATTCATTTAAGTAGAAGAAATTCACATTTTTCTTAGAAATTAAAAAAAAKACACTGTGTAGGGGAAGTTACTGCCTCTTCTTCCACGGTTAGATAACGGAGTCAAATTAATTTGGTTGATACTTCTGAATCAACCAGTTTTGGTTCTTTTGAAATCAAACCAGTTTGATTTCCATTACTCCTTGAAATCCACATTTGAAGTGAAATGTTGCCTTTTCTTCCTGCACATAAATCAGAATCTTGGCATTTGGTTATCCCTTTGGTTAGACCTCTTGCTTTGTACATAGAACCTATAAGGAAGATTGTCTTAGTTTTGGAGAATGATTACCTCTTGAGAGCCACAGTTGCACAACACCTGGGGATTCAACTGGAATGAGAGGTGAAGTTCCATTGCCAAATGGCATTTACTGTAGAAAAGTGCCCATTTGGTTGCACCTACATGCCTGCATGAGGCTGTAAATCTGTGTAAGTTCTCTTGTCTTTGGCAAAAGCTCCATTGCTTGTGTAATATTGCCTTCCTTACCTCTCCAGCAAGTGAACAGATCCATTTTTTTTGTGTTCCACATCATGTTGTCATTGTCCTCCACCCTCAGTATTTTTACATCTGGTTATCTTAAATTCTTCATGCACCTGGCCTCCTGTCATGTAAGTGTCGTGGTATATGTGGTGTTGGTTGTAAGTTTTCATGTAGTGGTCTGAAAAGATGTAAGTGAGAGGGATTCACTGATTTTAGCAAAAAATGAATTTCGAACTGTTTATTTTCACTGTTACTAAATTTTCCACCTTTCTTCAGGTCTACTTCTAGCTTTACTGTATGTATAAATATGCAAAATTAACCTAATTAATTGCAGTAGCACATCTTAATATATGCATATTTAGGAATGTTCCTCAATAACTTTCTCTCGGATGCTGTCATACAAGTATTTACTGTTTTACCTCAGTGCATRTACCCTGCATKATCTGTGGRGAAATYCCTTTAATTTAGTGTCATCTACTTYCRTGCAGGCAGACTGTGAAAACTTTCAGTTTGTGACTGATGTTCTGCCTGAGCTCTTMGAGGTCTGTATTCTGTGTTCTCAGTAACAGAGATGTTGATCCCTTGTCACTCTGCAGCTCCCTGAAAGGAGGTTGTRGCCAGGTGGGGGTTGGTCTCTTCTCCCAGGGATTAAATGACAGGACAAGAGGAAATGGCCTCACTCAGCACCAGGGAAGGTTTGGTTATTAGGAASAATTTCTTCGTGGAAGGATTGTAAAGTGTTGGTGTTGGGTACCCAGGAAGTGGTCAAGTCACATCCCTCGAAGTGTTAAAAAATGGGTGGATTTGGCAGTTGAGAATGTGYTTGAATGGTGAACATTKTGGTGGTGCTGGCTTGACAGTTGGACTTGATGATATTAAAGGTCTTCTCCAACCTTGAAGGATTCTGTGATAGTTTGGGCCACATCATTAAATGAGGGAGTTACATGCTTATCCTCTCACCTGCTTAAGACTATTATAACCAAAGGAAGGAGGATCTCCCAAGATTTTAGGAAGTAGCCCATATTTGTGACATAGAAGTTCCTATTAATTGTTCTGTCCAAATACAGGCCTCTAAAATGTGAACGATTTTGCTTCTGTCAAGCTGTAAAGACGGTGAAGGAAAGATAAGAGGATGGAAAAGGCTTGCAGTACTAAACTTGGGTTAAGGAGCCATCCCTTACRAGGATCCCGCCCTGCAGTGGAATTTTTTTCGTTTTTTGAGGCGGCTCTAAATTGCAAGCTGCCTGTATCCAGTGTTTGCCTCACCTGGAGATCTGTAGGTCAGATACAGACTGACCTATTTGTTGTATTTGGCACATGAGGTCATGGAGTAATTGAGTGCTGGTGGTTGTAARTGAGTCCTGGAAATCAAGGAGGTACAAGCTGAGTGTTTTGGGGCACTTTTGAACAGCCCGTAAATCCCTTTAAAATCTAGCAGAGTTTTCAGGAGAGTGAAGGGATGTTTGAGAATTGCACAGTATCACTTATTTAGTAATGGCTTAGCCACACGTAGACCCCCTGGAATGTGACTACTAAGATTGTTGGAGTAAAAGAAGGATTTTTTTTTTTATCCTTCCTTGAATACTCAGCTGTTAATAGCACAGAATTTTGGTTTATCCAGCGGACTTTGTTCTGTGGTATCTTGTGACTTTCCAGACTAGTCTAGCTAGACTTYTGGAACCAGTGAATGAAGTTGCGCACATGGGCATAAATTTAACTCTGACTTCCATGAGAGACACTTTTTTTTTTGGGTTCATAATGTGTGTGTGCTTTTAGTTCCTATCTGCACCCGAAGCAGAGCTGCCCATGTCGCAGTTCTTAGCCTGCTTTCCAGGAAGAGACTGCTTTACTTTTTTTCCCAGCCTTTTTTATTTTTTTTTTCCTTACCCAATGATCTACCTTCCTACACCAACTTTGAGATTTGCACGTCATTCCTGTCTTACGCAGCTGCCCATGGTTGTGGTGGCTTTTGTGTCCCTGCACCCTCCTCTTGCCTGTAGAAGGCAGKGCTAAATAAATCACACTGGATTTCATAGGCACAGAAATACTCTCTCATTTCATCATTATCAGTCAGGCTCGTGACATTCCTCAAGGGAAAGCACAGTGTAACAGTTCATACTTTTGTGCTTAATACCTTGACTGTAGGGTACAACTGCCAGTGATGCAGCTGGAATACCAACAGCTGYTTTCCAGTGTCTCATGTCACATTTTTGTGGGCAGAACTGTGTATTTCCCGTTTTCAGGACATTATTTAGTTGCTCTGAGCCTTCTGGAGGCCTCACACAAGATTCCACTTGTTAACAAACCATGTGTTAAATTTTATTGACAAAGGTCTTTTCACTTTGTATTTTTATACTTAGCATGTTGCTCTGAAAACATGTTTCACCAGCCCAGAGCTGCAATTTCTATTTAAAAGGTGTATTACGTTTTCAGATAAACTGTGCAARAACAGTCTAGCTTTATCACTACAGTAGCTTTGGCTGTGATCACTGGAGACAATGATGGCTTTCTGATAGTGAAAGCAAGTAGCAGCATTATGACATCCATACTGAAAACAGAACTTTTCAAATTTTAAAACACCACACTAGATCTAGACTTGGGTTGATGAAAATGGTTAATAAAGCGGCTATTTAATTTTTGAGACCTGTACAGACATGACAGCAGAATCCAACTGTAATTCTGCATTTTGCTCGTTTTTCTGCTGCTTTTGTTACTTGCTTTTGATCTTGTTGATAATATTTCTGTTTTGGAGAGAAAAATTGGCATTTCTTTACTTTGGAAAGTTAAGACTGTTTTGAAATAATAGATGACAATGGCTACTTATATATATTTTGGAAAAAAAGAGCAACTCTGAGTTTGAAGCCTACCAACTAGATAAATGATGCAGCAGAAAGTCAATTACATGTGTCTGCTCATCTGAAAAATGGGTGGGGGGGGAAACATCTTGATAAAAAAGAAAGGGCTGTGAACCATTACTTGGAACATATATTAGAGAATTTGGGACTGTAGCTTAGTGTTAGAGAACTTTCTGAAATGTGTAACCACGATGATTGCTGAGGGCATGGTTTTTTTGTAACATATTGGTGTTATCTCTGGAGGTCAGAGAGYTCATTCTTGGGTGCTATGGCAGGCAGTGCATGCTGAGCACAAGACAGCCAAAGATGTTCAASAAGTGATATCCGGTCTCACTTCTGTGGGGTTTAGTGGGGGAGGGTGGTGTTTGTTTGTTTTGTTGTTTGTTACTTCTTTAATTCATTTATTTGTTAGCAAAGTTATGAATAACCTTTTTTTTTTTAAGCCATTTTCATTTTCTATGTGAAGTTTTGAAAGCATGTCACAGAAACATAATTTTGCTGACTTTCTTTGAATATTCTTTTAGTCTTTCATTTTTCTTGCCTGGGGAGTTGTTAAACAAAAGCTTTTTTTTTTTTTAATTTTGGAGAAGATTATTTCACTAGAGGGTTTTGAAAAGCAGTTATGTTTGTGTGAAAAAAGCCTGGTTTGTATGAGGATGGAAAGCTTTTGTTGTTAGTTTAGTGATAGTGATATATCCACTGTGTAGTACTTGTTCTGTTGGAGCAATGCGGAAATAAAAGACAAAATATAATCTGAAAGACCATAAGTGAGTTTGGTTCTTAAAAATTAAGTATATTTGCTAAAGAGTTACATTCCTTCATTAATTAAAATTTAAAATKAGAGAGACTCCAAACTCTGAGTCTCACAACTATTTGTGATGGTGAAGCTGGACAGATATCAGATGTTGTCTGTAAGTTTTGGTTGTGTGGTTACCCTCTGCACACTACAGTGTGTTTGCCTCCTGTCTGGACAGAAAGGAAGTGATAGTTCAAATTATTAAAGAGCTAATTTTACCTAAAGTTTCTCAAATACTCTTATTCAAAAGTGCCYCAAGGTCAAAATCCCTTTGTTTAACAATTCAGCTCTTCCTAGTAAGTATTGGTATTGGTCTGTTCTTGCTTGAATAGAAATGTTTCAGAAGTCCTGTGCAGAGTCTTTGAGAGAGAACACAAAAGARTACATAGGTTTACATGACAGTTTCTAGTTGTTTTTCAAGCCTGTCACTTCACACTGCATGTGGTTGTGTCACAGATACCCAAGTACATGTAATGGCATTATATTTATGAAAATAGCTGTCTTAAAAGTGATGCCAGAGTGTACTTAAAAGAGTCCTTTTGTCTCCACTGTTTGCATTTAAGTGCTGTTCAAGAGCCTAATTTTCTGATTCCCCAAATGTTTTTTTTTAATTTTCAGTCTAAAATTGTACAGATTTGTTTGGCGACATTGTTTTTAGGCTGAAATAGCTTTTCTCTTTCCCTGGTGTGTCCTGTTGGTACTTGTGGAAAAATCATATTAGCTTTTGATTTGCTAAGGTAAATAATTTAATTGTTTTGACTTCTTCAAGAGAGACTTTCCGTCCTCTTATTCCTGCAGTTCTCTTCTAAATTTATTTAATTTCTGTCTTTACCAAATGTGGGGAAATTGTATAGAATCTGCTGAGATGGTATTAATTCTGCTTTTAGAACAGGTTTTTCCCTCTCTCTTCTACTGCAAGAGCTTGGAAGTATGAACTGAAACTACCAGAAAGCAGAATCATAACAAGATGGTTCCCTGCAGTTAATTTGTGAAACTGTTGGCTGTCCAGTATTGTTAGTATGAGATGAGTGGACATAATTTTAGAAAGTGGTGGAGAAAATGAATGGAAAATCCATCTGGAGCATTCCCCACCTGTGCCTGGGAAGTTTATGAACTCAAATTGATGTAGTCTGGACAAGAATTAGAGAAAAATACCATTGTATGCTAACCTCTTTCTTTTGCTGCTTTTTCAACAGTGTGAGTTCATGTAAAAGCTGTGCTTCTCTTCTGTTACTGCAATTTTAGTACATGTGCTGTTGAATTAAATACAAAGGCAGGTTCCTGCCCAGGGCTGACTATTGGTCTCACTTACCAGCCTCATCTTATTTTAACTTTTCTGGAAATGTATTCTCCATTGAGTTCCTGTATGCGTTTTTTATCTGCTTTATACTCGCGGCATATACTCACCTTGGTTTTTTGCCTCATAATCAAGTAATTAACGTTCATGAGAATTTTTTTAGTTGTTTCAACAATCCTGTCACAGAGTTCAGGATCTTACATGGCTRTATAATGTTTTACTGCTACGTGTCTCCCAGGCTGCTTTTCAAAATCCATCTGGTGGGTGTGGTTTGGAGTTGCAATGTCTTTACCTCATTTACAGTTGATAAACCTAAAATAAGACTGTAAATTCAGTCCAAAGGCCAGTATCTTATCACTGCAAATTACAGAGATAATGATAGGATGATATTTTGCCACCAATAAGTGTAGTTAATGTTACAGCAGTTCACCTTTTATGTTGAATTTTGTGCTACTTAGACAATATAAAATACCTGTGAAAATGGATTTTGGGTATAGGTTGGTTTGAGTCATAAGGGAAAAAAGAAAGCATGTTGAACTGTACATGAAAGAAGTTCAGGAGACTAACCCAGAGTATGAAATCTCATGCCATTAGTATGTGGAAGGAATAAATTTTGACAAATTTACTCTGTGCTGCACATTGTGCAGTGTAGGGGCACTGTGGAAGCCTTGTGACAGAAAGGAGGGTGGAGTTGAGGTTGTGCTCCTTTGAGTCTGCCAGTGTGTGACAGTGACTGGCATGACCTGRGCAGCCACATCCCCACATCTGGGGAGACCGGGGAAATGAAATCAGCAAGAGCTTCAAACTTTAATGTGCCACAAAAACTTGGAGTTTTTCAAGTTACCTGACAGCAAAAGAAGCTTGAAACATGCTTTGAGTATCCTGGAGTCAATGGAGTGCTTTCCATGCACTGAACAGCCGCTCAGACCTCACCAGACAGGAGCTTTTCCTTGTGAGCCACATGCACCTCRTGAGATGCCAGTTCTCCATCTGTGGCCTAAAGACAGCAATGTTATTATTCTCTGTTGCATGTGCAAGTGTTATTTATGTTTTCAAGCTTAAGYATGAAGATTACACACCTYCTKTTGATTGCACAGGGCAGGCCACAKGTGGTCCAGAATGATGAGGTTTRCTTTTTTTGGATGTAAGAAAATCTRTTACTGCAGAAAGCAATGAAAAAAGAGCCTTTTGTACTGCTGTTGACACTTTGAAATAAAGGACTTAAAAAGATTGACATTTGGGACTGACTTGCATACCACCTTTTACCTTCTATGATTACTTGAAAATGTCTTTAATTTGTATTCGATATATTTTCAAATGTTAAACTTTCTCACCTTTGTATTTTTTCATCCTCCTCATTCCCTACAGAGGGGTAATCATTTGTTCTCTGGCATGAGTGACTGGCATGAGTTAGGTGATTATTGTGTGGMGATGCTTTGTRTTGGATGRGTAGTGATGAGAAGCTGTTCTGCASTTGGGTGGAGTGGGGATGGAGTGATAACGGTGGAGAAGGTGCAGTTGCTCAGAGTTTGAGTGAATGGTGCTTGCTTTCCTTCTCTGGCATTCCTCTCTGAGAAAAAGTTCGTCTCTGATKTGGTATTGCTTCTCACTCCTTTATTTTGTCTGAGCTTTTATTTGCCACTTTTCTGGCTGTGCCCAGTGARCTCTTTACAATTTAGTTCAGTGTCTGCTGTGTTTGATTTTTGGATTGTTTTGCTGTTTTCCTTGTTTCCACTCCAGGGGMATTGTCTGTTCATGGTGACACAGTGTTTTGGCAGGGATTTTTCAGTGTATARTGGAGTGTTTATGTATATTAATGAAGGCAAATGAAAAGTGTGTGTACCTTTCCACATACATTTTTCTAATGATGATGAATTCTACTCTTTGGGACCAATACTTGAAAAAATCCAATCTTCTGTGGAAATAAGCTTTTCCTGCATTGCAAAGGGTTCTTTTTAGTTGCTGTTGACACACTGGTGTATTCTGTCAATTCAGAGGTCTATCATCAGGCCATTGAGTGCTTTGAAGGTGAATTTACCCTGTGAACAAAGATAGATTACATTAGTGACAGTGAAATGGGAGACAGGGGTGTGTCCTGTTCATCTAAAACCTTGAAAAGGATGACAGTCAACGTTGTTGTGTTAAGGAACTGTCTTTTTAATGAAAACTTCTAGTGACTCTGTAGCCTTGGGTCACAATTTTGGTGCAGTTTTTGYGGTATCAAGTTAGTTGCATTTTGGAAACTATATTGCCTATAAAACTGCTAAAGTTCATTCTAGGGTTTGGCATTAATCAGTAATTGAAATTGATGTCTGCTACTGTAAACAATATCAGAATTGATTGAAAGGCCCCAGTCATGAGAGCTTTGGTTGAAGAGTGAGAACTTACCAACACACCTCTTCTTTGGAGAGAGTTCTGTGAAGTATGGCATGTTCAACAAAAACAAAACCTTCTCAGCAAAACTCTGATGTATAGAATTCAGCTGTTTCTATTATTTCATTTTAAATGCAAACATTACAGTGTTGTTTTTTATATTGGGCTCTTCAGAAGTGTTAGGTGTATGAATCACATTCACGTAGTGGTTTATGGATGGTGCCAGCAGAACTTTCTGATGTTCAGTGCTGCACACCAGCTCTTTTGGGGTACTCTGTCCCATTTCAGATTTCTGGTGATGGATTTGGCACCTCAGTGGGTTTATGAAATGTATAATCAAACTTATAACACTTTGTTTAAAGATTTTTGGATTTTCTCTCTGGTTCTGGGAGATGAGCAGTGCTAGTGCTTAGAGATGCTGATTTGGTCACTCTGAAAGGTGGTGTCAGTGCAACAGAAGGTAAATGCCAGGTTAAAGATTTGGATTTCATAGAGTGGGATCCACATTGCACATTGTGCACTTTTTTAAATCTACAAATGGACATTTTTAAGAGACAAATTACCATTAGCTATTCTTTTGTGATGTTTGGGACTGACACATGTAATGAACAGTGTAAGGTTAGTGAATGGTATGTAAACTTTTAATGAAGAGAAGTGCACAAAGTTGACCTTTGRCAAGAAGTATGTTTGGGATGTGTATTGCTTTTCCTAAAGTGTAGTGACTCACTTTTAAGGGAGTTGTGTGATAAAGTCATAAAATTCTTTAGTTAARTAAGGGGTTGAAGATGAGGAAACTGTTTTTGGGTTTTCAGTTATTTCATCATTTTTAACCTATGCTGTTAGAAGTTGAAATCTAGTACAACTTTACCTTTTTTTWATTTTTATAATTAGAGTTAGATTTTAAGGAGTCAGGTGTGACTGGCTTGAATTGGTGGCTTCTGGTCCACAAGTATTGTAGGTACTGTGTTTTAACTAGTCAGGGTATGTGGTGACTGAAAGTTCATCCCAGTGGAAGGGTATGTTGTACTTTTTCTGGCTGTGCGTGGTAGAAGAGTCCTTGCAAATTCTTCTATTGGAAGGAATATCATCATCATCATGGTGGAACTGAGAACTCATGAGTTTATGTTYGTAGTGTTCAACCAAGACAGATGGTGGTGTGACCCAAACACCTCAGTCAGTACCCACCTCTAATGGATTGCATTTTTCTTCATCTAGCTGTTTGTTTTAAATCACAAAATCCACATTTTCTACTCAAGGTCATACTGTAGTTGTGGGCGGGGAAAGGATGGCTGGAACAGAGTTCTCTGTGTGTAAGTGGAAGTTTAGTGTCTGTCATTCTAYCTGTGTCCTGCAGAGAAATTGTTGTGGTGACTTTTGGCTTAAAAGTGAGGTTGACTCTAGAATCTGATACCTAAGGCACTTGCTGTGGGTATGGACAACTAAAATTTAAGTCTTTGTTTAAAATRAAGTAAAGCCTTGAATCTTGATCTTTCTAAATTCAAGACCTTACTAGATGATTTTAATGTGCAGGAGATTTTTTGTGAATTTTTTGTGCATCCCATTTCCCCACTATAATAGAAGTGGTTTCTGACCTGCTGTACTTACCAGTATCTTTTGAAGCTGGTTCTGTTTCTAGTTCTTAGTATCCCTGAAAATATGTACAGATACATGGAGAATTGGCCTTAAGCTTCATACATAAATCTTTTCCCACTTGGTATTTTTTAATGTCCATCTCTGTATTGGATGTTAAATTTGATAGGGCTTGGGAAGCACTATTCAAGAAGGAGATCTTACATCCAGCTCCAGAAAAATGTTAATGAAAACAGTCTGTGTTGACAACCTGCATAGCTGTTTACCCTGCAGCTCCAGGAGTCTTTAGGATGTTTTGCCTGTGACATTTTACTTACCAGAAAACTCTGCTGGCCGGTTCCCAAGCAATGTTTTGAATGTATTGTCATKTTACTTGGTGTTTAGTGCACATTATGATGCAAATGCATACTAGTAGCTAAAATAACTTGGACTTGGGTTTTATAATGCATAAATATAAAATCTGAAATCCCTATGAATATACCTCYCCCACCTGTTACTGCCACACAGCAGAAATAAGACTTCTTKCTTCCCTAGAATAAGGTTCACCAGTTCTGCCACTCCAAAGCTCATTAGSTATGGACTGTATTCAAAGGATTGTATTCCTCTTATTTCCTCATTGCAATTTCTTTTCGTTCAGACTGCCACATGAGGGGAGAAAAGGTGAAGGATGAGGCTGGGTGTTTGGTGGCATTACCTGAGAAGGGTTACAGCTCTTGATGAGAATTGTTTTGTTGCTTTTCTAGGTGTTTATCAGGCATAAAATTCTTCTAGAAAACGGTTTTCTCTGTGGGCTTGTTTTCATGCACGTTTGTTATGTTCCAGTGTTGCTCATTTTTATATGGGCGCATAATTGTATAAGCATAATTAAGCAGCCACAGAGGAGAAAATATGAATGGCTGTGGAAAAAGGAACGTGGTATGCGGAGCGTACCTGTATGGGAGATMTCAGTGATGTGATGGCAAATCATTGGGGTGGACCCTTCTGCTACMCTGGCTGTGGTAACTTTAAAAGTGTCAGCATTCTGAGACTCCTTGAAATAGTAGTATTTCAGTATTTAAAACCAGGTTCATTCTGTGTGGATTTCYTTTTTATCCTTTGTGTCTTAATGTGCCTTTACCAATTCTGTATCTCCTGTGGTGCTGAAAATTCCACACTTCCCACCCTATTAGCATTAGTTTTTACACTTTCTTTATGAAATAGCTCCTGACCCATTTTCACTTCCATTTTTCTAAAATAAATCATCTTTTCCTTGTATTTTCAGACTAAGCTACCAGCAGTATTATTTCTGAGTACCAGATCACCTCTAGTGCTTGAGCACTTTTGGGACTGCAGTTTAGACTGTGGAGGTTTAGCAGAGCAATTGGTGCTAGCTTAAATATTTTTAATAGATGCCTTTCTGTATTGCACTGTATTCAAACACCACAGAAAAATAATTCTGTTTATTCCGAAACTAAGTATTTTCACAAATACTTATTTTTTGTGTCAGTCTTGGTAGGCATTGTTTTGTGCATATGTACATTGTTCTCTAATTAATACCTCTCTTTTTCAAACTTCTGTATTCTTTGTTTCATTGTCATTCTTATGCTTATTGCTTGTTAGTGTTACATTTACAAAGACTTGTGTCCAGATCCAGAGATATTTACATAAATAAGTTATTCAGATTTTTTTTCCTTAGGTGAAGCAGGCAACTATTAGTGCAGACTCTGGCTTTAATTGTGGGTGGTTTCTGTGTTTGTTTGGATTTTTCTGTGTTGATTTTAATTATTATTCCAAAATAATTTAACTAATAAAAACAGAGCCAGCTAGTTGTTTGCCATATCATATCTCACTTAAAATCTGTATGAAACTGCAGACTCCTAGATAAAACCGATTTAGCATTAAAAAAAAAAGGATAAGTTTGTCTATCAATGTTAACTGTCTAAATTTCTGAAGTATAACACACCACACCTCATTTGTGATGTTCTGTGTTGGTATAAATGAGACTTGCTAGAATGAAATCAGATTTAGTGGTCTTAAATTTTAGTGTATGGTGAACTATTCACRAGCTTGAACAGTTGCTAAATTAAGGTGCTGCAGTTCTATATGAAATAGACTAACTGSGATAAAAATAGCCAAAAAGATGTTCCTATAGTCTCAGATAAAAATAATGTTCCAATTGCATATGAAAAATCTACTGCCAGTTGGGAAAAACAAAAAACCCGTTGCTTGTGTTTGTGGTTTTTTAAATTATCAACTATAAAGGATTTAAAATGATGAAATTCCATATAAAATATGCYGTGGTCTCCTGAGTCACCTGATTATGAAATATTTTCAGGGACAGAATAGAGAGGATTCTGTTTGCTGATAATTTAGAATTTCTAGAAATGATGTAGATATGTGTGTATGTACATAGACATTGATATTTGTGACTTTATTTGACCTTATTTAAAAGAAATAAGGAAGGGAGTCCAGCATCTTCCAGGTGGACTCAGAATTAATGCAGAATGATTTACTACATCAGCTCCAGCCAACAAATTTTACATCAAATCCAGTAGGTTATGGACACTGTCAGCTGCAAAGGACTAAGGTTGCTGTATTTTATGTATGTAAAGTATTTTTAATATGTAAACTATTGAGTTTGCATCCATCTGACAGAAAACACTTGTCAGGAATGTCTCAGAAGTGTTCTGTATTCAGTGGAGGCAAGTTGGGTTGTTTTACTCTCTGCTAAAATGTCACTTTTCTCTATTGAATCATTGATTTACATGCATTCTGTTTTGTATTCTGTTCTACAGTTCTGTCCTTTTTATGAAGCAATCTTCCTCAGTTTTCAATGATAATTGAGTTCATGTTAATTTTTACTTTTAAGCTTAGCAACCTTGACCTTACTTTGGCTGCTTGCTATGTCATCTGTCATCTACAATAGATATAATTTGAAAAAAAGTATTTGTTACATTTTCAGTATAATCGGGAAGCACAAAAGTCCTAGACTACTATAGTGGCTTTAAAAGAAAATTCGTCTCCATTGTGTCCATCTGGCTCTGCATGTAGCTCATGTGTGCAGCTGCTTTTCTTTATTGCCTGCACTGTTTATTCTTGTGTCCTGTTTCATGAAGCATTAGTCATAGGAAAATAAATTAGCTAAAATCCATGATACATTTCTTGAGAAATGTTTGAGGATCAGTTTCTGTTKTTCTTTGTTAATGTTTCTATAATTAATTAATCTCTGAAATAAGGACTTTGATCCTAATTATTACTAGCAGAATAGAGTAAGTTCACACCATTCCAACATGCCATAGAAATCTTGCACGAGTAAAGTTGCTGAAGAGGCCAGTTTGTGTTTTTTCCTTCTTGAGGCCTGAATGTTTTGGACTCTGAGCATATTTGTGTCCAGCAAGCTGTACTTTTAGCACTGGTCCTGGGGCTTTTGAGTAGTATAGTCCATACATGAAATACTAGGAGAGTAAAAATTGAGAGCTAAATTGAGAAATAAATTTTATATCAGAATATGAGCATCACAAAGACAGAATATATAAAGAAGCTTTGAAAGGTGTAGTGGGAATTGCTGTTGAATAAGAAAATAAAGGAAGTTATTGATATTGTGCCAATACATAATATGAGAGCCTTCAGTAGAGGATCTGCTGCATTAATCTAGGTTATCTTCAGTCAAATAAGAGTGGTGTGCTTTTCTCTGCAGAAGTAAATGAGATGTTCTTGTAAATCGTCTACAGCTCAGAATGTGATGTGTATCCAGCCAGTCATTGATGGGGGGAAAACAGTTTTAACTTCTGAGTAATTCAGGCTTGTCTTTTTCTATCCTTGCYTAGTTGAAGTGAGCCCTGTTCACATCCTTGAGGCAGAGCAGGAGCTGGAACTTCACCAGGAGGTTCTCTGGGTGGGAGCAAATTGATGTCATTGTTAGCAAATCACATGYGGATTTTGGTGAATTGTGGCGTGGAGAAAGGGATGGGAAAAGAAACCTTTCAGAGGATCCTCGGTGGTACTGAGGGAGGGAGAAGGAGCCCAGCAAGCACCCACACTTGTGCCTTTCTGGTCTGTGGGTGCCCCTCAGAYTGACCAGTGGTAGATGATGTGATTGTCACCTCAGTGACCAGCACTGTCCATGTAGWTACTTTATTTTATAGAAAGATAAAATATGAGCTAATTAACATTCTGACCATTAGTGTAATGTGTATTTTGTTGTCAGGAGTCTGCTGATGTCTCCCTGTCTGATTTTCACGTGGCATCTCTGTCATTCTCATTACCTGCTCACAAAGCCCATCCAGTCCGRTCACTGGAGACACAGGAAAAAGAAGCAGCAACTGTTCAATTTTGTCACCCTTCCTCAGCTTATCTACACATACAATAGTGTTTTCTGTTGTGAAATTGAAGATTCTAGGAACATACTGAAGCYTTGAATTTGTGATTTTACTCTATATTGTCTGCATTGAAATGGTGTGTTTTTCTTATGCAGTTAATTTATTACCCAGTAAAATCCAAGTAATTTCTTTCACTGTGTGTTACTGCTCGATTGTTGCTATGTTAACAATTCAGGTTGCCCTGTAGTTGCCAGGGCTTTTTTTTTTCCTAGGTGTTACGTAAAAATTTGCTGATTCAACGTACTTCTCATTTTCTTATCATTAATATATTAAAGTATTAATATTTCATCATGTTTGGCTGTTTAGTCCCACTTAGTTTCATCTTGGTCCATCGTGCTTGTCATGCATGATTCAGAAAGGATAGCATCACATTATCTTCTTCAGAAACAATTTCAACAAGCTGTATTGATTTTTTTTCCTTCTTTTTCATACAGTTGTTTAACAGYAGTTTGAATTTGTGCTGTAAAATATAAACAACTGCAAGAAGTGATAATGGTAAAGCTTTTTAATCATATTAATTGAAGCAGAAATAACTTTGTCCTTTTCCTTTATAAAGCAGAGCCATAATGTTTCAGTGACTCCTGTACAAAATTTAGAATTCTGGTTTTATCTGTTAGATTTATCAGTTAGATTGTTTTGGGTTAGGTATATTTATTTATATATTTAATTATGGCATATTCTCAACTCTCGGGTCTTTCCTTCATGAAATGACATCATGATAATAATAGCCAAAACTGACATTTACTTTATGGGGTTGGTTTTGTYTGTTTGTGAGTGTGGGGAAGGAATGGTCTTCAAAAATAGAAGGGAAAAAATATTCCACTTCCTTATCCGTTGGAATGATAAGTAAGGGCCTGGTRGTACATTTTAAAGGTGATTCTAGAATTGTTTCTTCCTTTTGTGAACAATTTTGCCATTTTTTTYCTGGGTTGGTAAATAGACTAAGCTTTTTTCTTGGCTATATTGCATTTAAAGATGTCCTAAGAATTAGTGATTGAATCTGTGAAATCAGGATGCCCTCATCATGAACTGTGATGTCATAAGAGGGAATTTGTGTGACAACAGTGTATTATTTCAGTTGAAGGTAGCAAACACCATGAATATTKTTTCTTTTTTTAGTGTCATATAAACCAGTTTCTTTTCCTGCAGTCATTCCTGCATTAGTTTCCTGCTTCTGCTCTGGTTGCCGCACCGCGAAGCAGCTGCGGGTGATTATTTTGCCAAGTTCCTAAATTCTTCAGGTTTCCCTTTTATCTTCTTACAGCCTTGAACAAAGGGAAGGAAGGGTAGGATGTTGTGTAGCAATCTTCCTTTTCATTTCAGGGTCTTTCTTTTTCTTGTTAATTTGTCAATACTGGCAATTCTCAAGGCTGACTCCATTGAATGCACTTAGAGATCCATACAGTGTGGAGAAATACTAATGCTTAAAAACCTCAGGGGTTTTTTACTTCTTTAGAATTCTTAGTCGCTCAGGATAATTTAAATGGGTTGCACAAGTGGTGCCATAGGTGGCCTTTGCAGTTAAAGATCCACTAAAATGAGATCTTTTGATTGTTCCTTCAAATAAAACATATACAGATACGTACAGTTGTGGCCTCCCTCTTTCCATCCATTCATTCAACAGAGACAATTTTTACCATTTGCAGAAGAATACTTGTTACTTCCTAAAGACGTTTGTGGATGGGTCAGATGGGGGTGAAAGTTTCTTGACCAAAACCAAAGTCAGATAAATCACTTTGCCTGGTGAATCTGCCCTGGCTACTGGGAAGAGGAAGAGCCACACACAGTGACCAACCTGCATTTCCTCCTGAGACTCATGGGCTGACTTAGTGTTCCTGCTGAGGAAGTAAAGCTTGCTTTTAGTTTCTGTTTCATTTTGTTAGAATGTGCTTGAAGAATTTTAAAAATTCATTTGAAAYAACCTTCCCAAGTTAAGTTTGCATAAATGTGAGTGTGTTGCTGATTATGTCACAAACCAGTTAGAGGTCAGCGGAGAGGGTTTGCTTCAATGGTGTAATTGAATTGCTCTCAGATAACTTACTGTTAACTGTGGCTGAAAGGGGAAGTTCTGGTGTCTTAGGCCTTGCCCTGTGCTGGCATTATTGAGATGGCTTAGAAGTATTTTCAGTCTGTGTTCTAACGTAAAGGGAAAATCCATCATGTTGCRAATTGCTCTGACTTGTGTGAATGGCTTGCGCACAGGTTTTTACATCCCTRCTATAGACAGTGCTTCAGATACTTGTGCTACGTCTTTTAATGAGGATTTACTTAAAAAGGGATGGGGGAATGTTAAAGGTCTCAAAACACTTAGATGTTTAAGTGCGTRTGATTTTTAATTTCCCTGAACATCTGCACAGAAAAATCCTGTTACATTTGCTCATAAAGTCAAGTTCTCTTTAAACACCTGTAGCCTAATTCAGGAAATAAACTACCCTRGCTTCCTCTCCAATATATATTGTAAGCTACCTGTTGTGACAGTTTCTGTATGCTCTGAATTGCAAAAGAAAAAAATACCAATTTAAGAAAATTAAAAAATATGACTGTCCTCTTCAGCAGCTGCAGCAGGTATTGCAAATCATCAGAAGAATGGAAACATATCTACAAATCAGCMTGTAACAGTAATGTTAGGGCCACCATCAACAATTTTGTTATGATTTGTGCACATCAAGAGATGAGACAAAAAAGTCTCATCTCTTTGATGAGAGAGGGAAGCATGGTGCTAAAAYGAAGATTCTGCACTAAAATATTTGCAGATGGGTTCAGCTGGTGAGCCTGATGTTGAGAGTCAGTACATACACAAACAGTGATCTTAAGAAATTTACTTCAGACTTGTGTGCTTTGCTTCTGATTTCAGATTAAGAGTTAGCTGACTGCAAGAGGTGTTCATAGTGATGGGAATAAAATTAAAGGAGTAGTAGCTTTGATCCCTGATGAGCAGAATTCCAGTCCTTCCAGTACAGTTCGGTAGGGCAATGCTTGCAGCATGAAGGAAGAGTTCTGCAGCAGATCTTTGAGGCAGAGGCAAATACACATCTAAATTTGGCATCTTCAGAACATGGCCAAATAACTACAGTTTGAAATATGTGCTTTCAATTTATGTAAACATATTTTTATGTTTTAATAAATCATTTTAATACCACTCGAACACCCACAGTTCTGAAGCAGCATAGCTTTGTCTTTATTCATCGGAGCCTTGTTTCTGAAAACAGCCATAAAATCAGGCTTTTGTGGACTTGGAAGTGATACCCCTCAGTCTTGGGATCCAAACTGAGACCCGGTCAGAACAGATCAGATCAGTAACTGGGTTCTCCACAGGTGTGTTTTAAATGTTTCCTAATGTTTCCTCACTTTATTTTTGGCATTTCTCATTTTGATGATTAAAACAAGTRTACAAAGTAAATTATAAATATGGGCAAGGTTACTGATTTAATATTCAGTTTTATTTACCCTCCTCTTTGRAATATCTAGTTTTAATAAAATCTCTTGAGAAAGCTCCTTATTTCACAGAATCACAGAATATGCAGGGTTGGRAGGGACCCACAGTCTTTGATTACTGTTATGTAATAAAATCAAGGAGTTCATAATTGCATCCAGATTTGAAACATACATCATGAATTGCTGAAAGTCATGGATTAACCAGTTGGAATTAGAATTGGTTGTAAGTCTGCCTGGCTTTTGAAAACTGTGCTGGTGCTAAAGATCTTCCTTCCATAAAGTTTGTTCAACTGCTTCAATTGGCTAATGTATTCAGAAAGTTAGGAAAGTGATTTTATTTATTTATTTACTCATTCCCAAAGTGTAAACAGGGTCAGGAGGTAAATAGGGTCATGAGTGAAGCATGTAATAGGTTAAAGATCGTGGCAATTATGGTGAATAGAAGGTGTCAGTTTGGTTTGGTAAAAATGTGTGTTCATAGCACAGAACATCCTTTGCTTCTGTGTGTGTCACTTAAAAACTTCTGGGGCAACTTTTCTCAAAATTAATTTCTARTTGGATTTACATTTCTGACTTTGCTTTTTCTAGTCTACAGTAGAAGGTAATAAATTATGATGTGTAAAGAATCAGATCTTAGGAAAACTATATGAAGACAGATAAATTGCCTAAGCAAGCATGTTGAGGTAGTGTGYTCTTCAGTTTAGCAAAAATGAGTKAAATAACTGTTAAATGCACAATGAATTCTTCACGGAAAAAAACAATACAGAATGAGAATAAAATCAGAGAGAATTCTTTCTTGCAGCTTGGAAAGAGTAAAATCTATACTTTTGTATTTCACTGATTTTTAAATTAAAATTTTTTGTGTAAGTTAGAGGTTTGTTTTTTGYTGGGGAAATCGAATGTCCACAAATAAACCAGAGAAAAATTTCTGTTGTTCATTTGTTGTCAATTTGCATTAGAATCAGTGAACTTCCAAATCTATTCTGTCTTAAATGTTACATTTCTTCTTTGAAAAGTGATGCTGACTTCATTATTGAGAGTGTTTGTAGATGTCTTGGAGGCTAAGAAGAAAYTTTATTATTTCTCAGAAAATGTATTATTTGCTTTAGTTGAATACAGAATTTTGAAAACCTTGTATTTCTTTTTCCCAGGCTGTTCGCTGCTATGAATCGCTAATTTTGAAAGCTGAAGGAAAGGTCGAGTCTGATTTCTTTTGTCAGTTAGGTCACTTCAACCTCTTATTGGAAGATTATCCAAAAGGTAAGAATTTTTAGCTCTTCTAATAAATGTCTTTGGAGGATTTTTCTTTGGTGGAAGTTACACAATAGAATGAAAAACATTGGGCTAAGTCACTGTTTTCTTGGTTTGTACTCTACTCGAGAGCCCATGAATTAACTAAGACAGGTGATGTCTTTGCAAAAACAACTGTATTCTTACTTCTTGTTCTTTTTTTTTAATGTAAAACAAAAAACCAAAGCACTCCTGGTTCAGGAATGATTATGATGTTGGCTCTCAGGCCCTTTCAGTCRTTGTGGGGTGTGAGTGAGAGCAGGGTAGAGCAGATCAGAATTTTWTWTTTTTTTTGCATGGGGTGTTTTTTCATTGTTGTTGCTTTTTAGTTTTAACATGAATGCAGTTTTGTTTGACAGCTTTTTCCAAACACACCAAAATACTGGTTTACAATTTCCTTGGGATGCAGAAATCAGGAAATGATTTATAACTGAGAGTAGCRCAGGAGCACTGCTTGGTGACTCAGGCTTGGTGACTCAGGCTGGCTGTGGGCTGTTTCATAGCAGAGTGTCTGTGGGTCCACTGGTTCTCCATGTCTGACATGGAGAGTTTGGCTTCCTGGGACCTTCATTTTTAAAGTGAGAAACGTTTAGGTTTGATATTGCTCAGGAGGAATTCTAGTTAACTAATTTCAGTCTGTAAATTCAGAAGGGTGATGGAGGCATCTGTTTTGTACCTCATCCCATCCACTTAGTGTGATACAACTCCTGGTGTTTCCAAATCCAAAGACATGGATAGGGAACACGGCAGTTTTCTGTCCATAAAATTTACTGAAAAATAGTCTGATCCTGTGGTTTTGTTCTTAGGTATTTTAAGAAAATTCTGCCACCCCCTCTGCAAAAAAAAACTTAAACCACTGTTTCTCATTAGCCTAATAAAGCTAGRTGTGAGTGCAGTATGACCTTCTGGATATATTTGACTTAGCAAAAACAGCCCAGGATTATGGACTGAATTGTATTAACTCTGCTTTTGAGTTGATAACAGTTAAGAGTGACAGGACCAGGTGTTGCTGTGGATCAGAGGCAGGGTTTACTGATGGGGCATCTGCTTTGTMCTGTGCATATGGTTTTAAAAACAAGCATGAAAAATCCAAATGATGATTGAAAATATCAGTTCTCCACAGCTGTAAAAGAGCATGAACAGAACAATGTGAAAAGAAGCATTTAGCCATGAAAAATCTGAATTAAAGGACTTAATACTTTCTTAGATGCCTATTTAAAATCACATCTCAATCATGAAAGAAGCCTCAAGAAGACAGAAAACTTTGTTAGTTATRGAATATTAAAAAGAAAGGTGTATCTGTATTTTCAAAGAAGTATTGTAATAGTTAAAAATACTGGAGGAATTTTAATGAAGGTAAAAAAGAAGTTAAAGGTTTTTTATTAAGTTAGGGACATATGTTCCTGTTCACTGCAGTTTTTGAACTCTAGTACCAAAAACTGTAAAACTATGTCCTCAATRCAGAAAGTCATAGGTGTTCTATAACTAATTTACTGTTGTTATTTGAAAGAAGTAGAATGCTTGTGTTCCATTATAAATCTAAAGTAAAAATAAATTTCATTACATGATACAAATTTTGTTACTTTAATTATTACACAACGTTCTAATTGCCTTATAGTTAAATTTTATATGATTTATAATGGTAAAGAGAGTTCAGAATGTTTTGATCTCACTAATGTATATTTTATTCAGTTTKTAAGTTCTGGAGTTCCAGAAGTGTAAAACGCTGAAGGAGCATGATCTTCAGAACCATGAATCTGTGTAATCCGAAGTTAGTCATGGACAAAGTTATGRAGGAATCAATGTGTTTAATAAATGGGATATAATTAATTAAATATCACCAGATAGGAGCATGTATAATGCTCCACTTTTTTTTTCTTCCCTTGGAAGCCTGTTACTTAATTAAATATCTTCAATAAATGCRTATATCTTTGTACATAATGTATGAAGTGTGTTTTTAATAAAGRCAAAAGTGACAGTGTTCTTTGTTTAAAAATGCTTGCAGTGAAGTTTGTGCAGAGCAGAACAAACAGTGAGCTGTCTGTAGAACTGGTATCAGTGGTCAAGATGAAACAATGCTGGGATGATAGAGATCTGGGTTTCACGCTGGCAGTTTCYTCTCTTGATCTGTCTCGTTTTTCCACAAACACACTGGCAGTGAAGAATCATGCAGCTGGGTGCATTTATTGTATGTTAGTATTTTTATGTAGCTAATGCCTTCTGAATGTAGTAGAAAAGACTGTAAGTCATTTCTTTGTAAGAATTAGGACTCACACACTGTAAAAGGGACCTTGATAAAAAGTCGTGGCGTGTTGCATCATTGAAACTCACGTTACTGGTGCTAATCCTGCCCTTACTGCATGTACTCAGAGGGTATCACTGAGGGACAGGCTACCTTTGAATGTGCACTAAGTTGATGTCTGGTGCTGAAGTCTAACAATATTTAACATTTCCAGTTACTATTTAATGAAACATGTTCAATGTTGTCATTTTCCTCAAAGTGCATTATGTTTTCTGTCACTTGTGGCCGCTGGATTCCAGATATAATACACCTTTTATTTTTTTTCTGCTTAAAAAAACCTCCTTGTCTCAAATGAAAGTTTTGAGTTCACATCAGAAATTACTGGAGGAAGTTCTTTCTTCTCAGTATTATACCAGAGCTTAGACTGGAGTGTCAGTGYTATTGCTGGCCTTTAAAAGGTCTGAAGCTGGTCTGCAGCTTATCGTTTTCCCAAAATGCAGTAAGTTGGAATTGCTGTTGATAATTTAAGGGTTTTCTCTGSAGCCATGGAATGGGGCTGTGTTACCAGCACTCTGCTGCTGTTAGGAGAAGGTCCTAGGGAAAGGATCAGTCTTTTTGCAGTTTTTAAGTCCAGTGAGACACTAACTTTTATTCAGACACTTATCACCAAGATTGCAGRTGGACTGGTTTCAGCTTAGCCCCTATGTTCAGGGTGGGTTCTGTGCCCAGCTTTCATTATCTTGCTCACGATGGTCAGAATTTGCCTTCAGGATTTCCCAAAATGGGAACGTTGACTCCTCCAAGTGAAAACTGTTTGATTTCCTTGGTAGTATTTTCTCAGCTCTAATCTGATTCTTCCTCCCTTCCTTTTTAACAAGGCAGCTTATTCCCCAGCTGTTGGATTGTTTSGGAGGTTCCCAACCCTCTTGTTCCCTGGGCGTGTCCTGAGTGGCACCCCCGTGTCTGCGGGTTGCTTTGTGCTGGCGCAGCTGAGCCTGCAGCTGTGTGGGGARCTGATCCAACTGAAAAATAACCCAGCACAAAAATGCCGTGCAGTTGCCCCAGAATGTGAAACCTCAGCCTTCGGTTTTGCTGGAGGAAGTGGATGGGTTGTCATGGAGGCCTTTGGATGGTGGGAGCATTGTGAACCCACTAGGACTCCCTGGGGTGAACCTGGGAATTCTGTTTGCTGCTGGATTCTTTGGGACAGATGGGTTTTTTACCAAAATTACTGTGCCCAGTCTTGAAGGAATTGCATGCTCCATGAGTAGTTGTAGTTTATTTTTTTTTTTCATGACTGGTTTCCATAAGCAGTATGGAGTGCAGATAGTGGTGTTTTAAGGTTTGGGTTCTAGTTGACTTGAGTTCTAATTGACTGCTGTTTAATGAGCTCGTGGATTGACATCATCTCTGTTTTCCTTAGGGATCTTTATTTTGTGAAAGGGTCACATGCATTGACCGTGTTCAGTCCGTGACCTGGAGGACAGCTCAAGTGGCACAAATAGAGATGTGCTTTAATCATTGGCCTCCTTGAATTGCTGTTCTCTAAGCRGAATTCCTGGAAGTAGAAAATGCAGTTAATGAATGAATGATTTGAGAAAAACATGCAATTATTTSTGCCGCAGTTACTAAAACACAAGAAATACTGCACTCAAATAATTCTTATTGTTGTACCCAAATGTAGTCCCATTTTTAAATGCTCTATGTCAAAATAGTTTTAGCAGTATTTATTTTGATTATAGATTGTGACTGTATTGTCAAAAGCTCTAATACAAAAACATCTGAAGTAATTTATAAGGTAGTGYTTCTTACTCCAGGGGCATTTTTTAGCAATCGTTAAGCTAAAATTTAAAACAATACTAAAAAAAAACCCCCAAAATATTTTACTGAGCAGCTCTTTTATTGCGGTGCAAACTAAACCTGAAATTTAAACACTTTTTGATTGTTCTTTTGGTTGTGAGAAACTCCCAAATTCAACAATGTATATATGTTCCTTTGTACTTAGAATTCCAGCTGTGTAGGGAATTTCTCTGTGGTGGTTAACATCTTTCAGGAATTTGAAAGGAAGTATTGTCATTGGGAAGCATTTTCATATGCTGAGCTCTGAGTTGCAGGGTAGTAGCAGTAATTTTATAAAATATATGGGAAAACTTCCCAGCATGAACAAGATTGTGCTGATTCCTACCAGCCTGTCTTGTCTTAGTGATGAGTCCTGCAGAACTGGAATGAATTAGTTGAATGAGTCAAGGAAGAGATGCCTGTGTTTCAAATAAGTGTGATATTTAGGTTTAAGGGKTTTTATTTTGTTGTTTGTAACTGGTAATAGCTGGTAGAATTTGAGTTGCTTCTATGTAGAGCTGTTAAACAGAATCCTGGAGATGAGATAAATTCTGGGATTTCATATCAAGTGGTTTAAACCATGTGAAATTTCTGTAGAAAGAAGGAAGCTTAGAACATTAAAATGTTCTTTATAAATTGTGTGTATGTGGAGCAGGGGTTAGCAGWAGACAGTTTCATTATAAAATATACTTAGGCCATATTTTTGAATGGTTGTCTGAAAATCTTCACTTTGGACAGTGTTCTAAACACGTAATTGTTAAAAGTCCCTCAGTGAAATATTGTCTTCGAAGGATTTTTGAGCTTGATGAGAATCCATTTGGTTTCTTCTGGTTCTCAATATTTTAAGACTTTCACAAAATTCAGCATGTAAAGGATTTCTGTAACTGTAAACTTCTTGTCAAACTCCTGTATATCTTTCACATTTAATTCTTTATGGGACAGTGGGCTTCACCCCTTTAACTTCTGCATTACATTTCCAGATGAGGAAGCAGAGTTGTTAATAAAATTTCTTARAGGACTATTTGATGATTTTTCTTTCTTAAATGTATGCTTGTGTTGCTTTTGTGTGTCAGCCTTCATTCTGTGTTAAAAGGAAGACATGCTTCAGGCTTCTTTGATTGTCTCTTTGGTACTTTCAGTACAAATCTCTGGAGGAAAGAGAGAGCAACGTCTGCCTGAGGCCTTAAAACAAAAGACCTGAGTGGCAGTTTGCTGCTCTCACTTCCACATTTTTGTTTTGGTTTTTAAAGAATCGTAGAATTGTGGAATTTGGAGAATACTTTTAAGATCACCCAGACCAAYYATTAACCCAGCATTGCCAAAGCCACCACTAAACYACATCCCCATCCCCTCCTYGCCTCCCCRCGTCYTTTAAAATRACTCCAGGGATGGTGASTCCATGACTTCCCTGGGCAATCACTTCCACTGTCTGACAACCCTTTCATGAAGAAATCTTTCCGGATATCCAATCTGCTCATCCCTTGGTACAATTGAGGCCATTTTGTCTTGTCCTGTCAAGATTTGTTACTTGGAAGCCGAGACCAACCCATCCCACCTGGTTACACCTGCCTGTAAGGGAGTTGTAGAAAGCAATAAAGCCCCTCCTGAGTGTCCCCCAGCTCTCTCAGCTGCTCCTCACCAGATTTGTGCTCCTGACCCTTCCCCAGCTCCGTTCCCTCCTCTGGACACTGCTGTCCCTTAATGTCCTTCTTGTCATGGGGGGCCCAGAACTGGACACGGGATTGGAGGTGTGGCCTCAGCAGTGCCAGTACAGGGGGACAGTCACAGCCCTGGTCCTGCTGGCCACACGATTGCTGACACAGGCCAGGTGCCATTGGCCTTYTTGGCTACCTGGGCACATCTGGCTCATGTTCATCCAGCTGTTGACTGGAACTGCAAGKTCTTTTTCTCCAGGCACTTTCCAGCCCCTCTTCCCCCAGCCTGCGGGAGGTTGTTTTGACCCAAATGCAGGAGCCGCTGCTTGGCCTTGTTGAACCTCATCCCTCAATCCCTTTGTCCAGGTTGTTGATGACGATATCGAGCAGCAGTGACCTCCAGACTGAGCCCTGGGGAACACCTCTGGGGACTGGGACCAGCTGGATGTAATTCCATGTCCCACCACTCTCTGAGCCAGTGTTTACCCAGCAATGTTAATTCTGTTGGCTCAGACTTGGAATTTTCTCACCTTTTGATGTCTTCAATTTTATGGCAATGTTCATCTTACTGGTTTAAAACTCCATGGTAGGTGAAACCTGCACTACTTATAAGCTGTCTCTGCAACCTRCATATATCCCTTGGCTATTGAATGACTTYTTTTTTCCTAAACRCAGAGATTTAAATCAACAGATGTTSCCATTCCAGGCTTTACTTGTACAGTTCTTCAGCTCATTTTCTATTCTACTATTAGTTTTCACGTCAGATAAGCATTAAGAAGTATCAGTGATTGTTTAAAAATTAAATTTTAAATAAATGTGTTTAAGAAAACACGTATTGATTTACACAGAACAGTATGCAACTTTGGTTTGTATTAAAGCTTTATTTTTAGGGTTTGTCATCAAATTAATGCTTGCTGTTTCTAAGTTCAGGAAGCCAAAAATTTGTGWTAGTCACTTAGCCTTGCAAGGTGCCACTAGATGGTGTTAGTATGTAGTTCACTTTCTTCTTACTCAAGCCCTAAAATACTCAAACTGTTCCATGTTTGCATCACTTTTGAAGGCCTCTTAAGTTTTAAGGTATCATAAAGTAGGTTTGTTAYAGCAGATCATAAAAGCCATTCTCTGTGACTGCATGATTTGTGATGAAATGTGCTAAAGATGACAAGTGGCTGGTTGTCACTCAGTCTAGACATTTTTCTTCCCCACTGTCACCTTGCTTGTTTGTTTAGGTCAAGTATTTAGATTCAGAGTATGAAGGGAGATTGTCTTATCTTACTGAAAGCAATAAAATTTAGCCACTATCTTACGAAATTACGTAGATTTAAAAAAATGCACATATGTAGTAATTATGTCAAATTTGGTTTTTATCCTCTGTATGATACCAAGAAATCTTAAACAGGAGAATTTGGAAAACAAGTGTTACCTGTGTCCTGATCTTGACATGTCTCTTGATCCTATCAAAGTAGGAGAGGAAGGCAAACTCTTAGGGGGCACTTAATAAAGCCTGTCAGGGTTAAAGTAACCATATATATTGCAAAGTGGGTAGTTCTGGGTGACTAAAAACCTGTAAGAGGAAACCAGTGGACTCCCAGTGTGTGAACTCATTAAGGGTCAGCTCGGCACGAGGTGCCCAAGAATTACAGATTCTGAAGTGAGCCTTAGCTGAGGAGGTTCCTTACTGTTCAATGGTTGCAATTCTTTTAGAAAGGTGGTGTTTTGCTTTTCAGAGCTATTTCAGGTAAACATTTTATTTTCATAGAGCAGTAAAGCTGATGGTGATTGATTTGAAAAGCTATGTATAGCTTTGGGGTGCACACCTCCCTTCTTCTGGGGCGGGTGATAAATGCTGTATCTGCCACTCACAGGGATTTCAGGAATGTGATCACAAGGATTACCTGTTAGGAAAATAATAAACGTTGCCAGATTTTGGAGAGAGGTGTTCATAGCCAGATTGTAAACTGATACAGTAAGAAATGAAATAATGGACAGGAGGATGGAAATAGGTAACTGAACACTTCCTTTAGTTATTCTCTAGTCTATTGTCCAATATTGTTTTAGATGTCTGAATGTGGTCTGTCAGTTTTTTRCTTCTAAGCGTTTTCTGTGGTTGACTACAAAATGTAATTGAGAGTGAGGCAAGAAGCATTGTCCTGCTGTTGACACTCAGTCCTGTTCTTTGAGTCCAGTCATGCATTTTCTGGATGCTCATGAGTGTTTCACATGCAGGGAAAAAAAGAAGTTTTTATGTTCTTTATTGTCTTTATACAATTCCATATGTGTAAGAATTTCAGTGGCAAACTTTTAGATTGAAAAAGCTCAATAGTAAGTTCCTAATCAAAGCATTGTCTGCAGAATCCTGCTGTGCCTAAGAGTGATTTCAAAG
The DNA here is from genome assembly GCF_030028575.1 of Malurus melanocephalus. NCBI lineage: Eukaryota > Metazoa > Chordata > Aves > Passeriformes > Maluridae > Malurus > Malurus melanocephalus. The sequence continues at coordinate 529,004 of NW_026623580.1, read as the reverse complement.
YACTCATTTCATAATGTTTAAAAAGGACATCATAACTGAAATGGGGTAATTCACATGTATCTGTAAAAATGAGAGGTGACCCTGTGTTGAAAAAGGGGCAGTAGTTGATAGAATCTTTTTATGACAAAAATTGTCTCTCTTTGGAATGACCAGTCTTGGATGAAAAGTGAAGGTGTGAAATGACATTGCAGCCTTTAGTGTTGGGATTTTTTTTTCTTGTTGTTCATTTTTATTTGTTCTTGGGTTTGGGATTTGTTTTTTTTTAATACTACTAATGGGCTGCATGATGCCAGTTACTGKTTTTTTTACTTTTTAATAAACCAGGGAATATCAATCTACAGTCAGAATCATAACACTGATAAAGCACACTTTGTGTTGCAGATAGGAACTTGAGTAAAATTCTTTTGGCTCAGCAGATTCAGTTGGTCTTTTTTTCTTATTTTAGAATACAATTTGCATTTTGAGTGATTTGCACTTATTTCCTGTAGATACAAAGTTAATTWAAGGAAGAAGTTGCTTGTAGTTGCATGTAGTTCTACATGTTTTAGATAAGGTACTAATTTCTACACTATAAAATCTAGGATAAATATTTGCTTGCTGGTGACTCAGGGACTACGAAATATGGGAGGGTTCCAAATTTATGGTTCATGTTTTGCTTTACAGCTAGGTTGGTTCAGTTTTTCAGAAACCTTGCWTTCATAATTTGATTTCTGGCAACTTATATGCAAGATTCTTATAGATATGCTTGATTGGGGATGTTTCGTGTGCACTCTGGCAAAAAGAAYATTTTCTTGAGTCCTTCTTTTTCTGTTTTGCTGTTCCTTTAATCCTTTTCGGCAGAGCTTGAGTGCTGGTGGAGCAGATGTTTAATGTAGGTGTTTACTGTAGTTGTAAAAGGGGCTGAAATCAAGTTTCACAGGTAACTTACTGTAAGTTGAGCACTTGACAAATACTCAAATTGTGCATAGTAACACTTTTTAGTTGTCTGTCTTTCCTGAGGAGGAAAGGGACATTTAGCTCTGTCTTAAGGGAACCCTTCCTGATTCATCCTTATGCCTTTTCAGCAGAACTCTTGAGAATTTTAGCATTTTATCTGCAAGAAGTTAAGTAGAAGGAAAATACTGTTAGCCTAGAACAGGCTGGATCCCTGGGGGTTTCTGAAACCACGGGTGGATTGGGCACTTCAGACATTGAGGAAGACAGAAGGAAGTGTCCTCCTTGTTCCTCTGGAAGGGTGATGTGGCTCCTTAGAATGGAGGCCTTATCTTCTTACCATGTAAACATCAAATAGGCTTCAGCAGAAACTCCAGGCTTCCCATGTGCTTGTTTTTAATTGTAACTGAGTGTGGCACATTGAAGTGATCATTTCAGCTGTTCCTGTGGCAAGTTGCTTAACTTTATTGAAGAATGGAAGAGTTAGAAAAGAAAATCATAGCCAAACTTCCTTTTTCTTAAGGAAAACTGGTTGGAGCAAAGACTCCTCCCTGCAGTAACTTTCCTGTGTTAAATGGAGGTGTTAGAATTTTTCAGGGCAAGTTTCTTCTTGATTTCTTTTTCCTATTCTTTCTTATAAAGATCTTCTGTTTATTTATGTATTTTTTTAATGCTGTTGACATTTTATAAACTTMTTAGCAGTACCTTAACTCCTATAGGGAAGCATATTCCACCTCTCCTTTTCTCATGTGGGTATTTCCTGTATTTTTAACAGCTACAGTGAAAATGTTCACCATTTTATTTTCCYAGTATAAATCCTTAGCATTGTATTTAATGTTCCTTTTGTCTTTTTTATGCATATCCCCTGCATGAKTGGCTGTAGTAGTTACTTAAAAAAAAAGTTTACAAGAACTTCTCAGTTTATTAAATCTTGTGTTATATGGTACCRTTGAGCTGAGTATTTGAAATATACTTTAAGCTTTAGAATTGGGATAGGTACTGCTTGAGTAAAAAGAAAAAAAAATCCTTTTATTTGTGATGTGATGCATTACAAGACTGTTTCATAGTGTGTGTGCATATTCCTGTTGGGGAAAGCAAAGTCATTACCATGTTCAGAAGATAATTATTTCTTTTTGTTGAAAAGTTATTAATGATACCTGGGAGAAGTTGAAACTAGAAGGACATTTTTGAGGGAGTAGGATGTTATTTTGTGTCACTGTGAACAACCTTTAAAACTTCATTACAGAATGTGACTGAAACATGCTTAGTTTTAACATTCTTCAATTTACATTGTTAAACTGATGCCATATCCTTCAGTTTGTACAAAGTTTTTAGGGGAGGGGTGGAGGARGAACTATATTCTTAAATTGTGGAAGATTTAGATTAGATTTTTAAGTGATTTTGTTTGTCTGGGTTGCATACAAGCAACATACTAACATACTTTAAACATACTGCATTTTAATAATCTATGGTCAATGAGTGTTCTCTATTTTTCTAATCTAGGTATCTAAATTCATCACAGTTTAGAGCATCAAAAGTAGAAATTGGCTTCCTCAAGTTGTGGTGGGAAGGGGCATCTCATAGGCTTGCATCAGCATGTGCCACTTTCCAAATAAAGGTTGTGAGTCTCCATGGACAGATGAGTGCAAGGGCTCTATGTCTTTATYATTCCGTGTGCCTTGTTTTTATTCYATTTAAACACAAGAACTTTTRTCAAGTWATAAAAATGAATATGCAAGACAGGCATTGAAGGGTGATAACATTTAGGGACATCATTTATCCATGGTGCTTGCAGGAAWTGAACCTGCAATGTTGTTCTTATGTCCTAATCTGTTTAGTGCTTATGGTTTTTCAAAACAGGAGTCTTTTGTTGTTAGGTTTCCACACATTGTGTATTTTCCGTTTTAAAATCTTAGGGAGCAAACACTTAAAAAATCAGGATCTTGGTGTTACTGCAGTGAMTCTTGAGTTAAAATGCTTCATTTTYGGTGGTTCCCGTTGCCGTGTTCTTAGAAAAAAGAAAAGCCTGTTTGTGTTCTCGTCCGAGACAGCCTGTTAGCCCAAGGGCAAGATGAATCAACCAGAATTTTTAGTGAGGAAGAGRGATGCAGGAATAGTGATTTGAGAAATTGGTTGCTAAGTAGAGCTAATGTTCTACTGAACAGAGCTGTTCTTAGCGCTGATTTCCAGGTTGGTCTTGGCTCTTGCTGTTGAATAAAATGTAAGCTTTTATTTTTTTTCTGCTTGCTGTTGTTTCTCAGAATGAAAGGCCATGTGAAATTGATTTCTCTTGTATGTCCCTTCYCACCAGTTCTTTAGAAATTACAGGGCATCAGGGAGCATGGTAAATGAGCTACATGATTAAATTTTTAAATCTTACAACAGCTTTGTCCAGGATGAAAATCCCAAAATTTCAAATTATTTCTTTGTTATAGGTTTTCTTTAAAATATTGCTTGATTTACATTTGTGAGATTAAAAATAAATAYGCTTTCATGTTGACATTTCATAAAACAAAATTATAATCTTAAGGAGTGCATTGCCCACAACAGTGTACTTATCATGGCAGTGTTACTTTTATTAAACCATTTATCATTTTAATGTTGTGTATTCTGACTCTTAAGGATTTCTGTCCTTTTCTTCAAAGAATATGAAACAAAATCAAATTGAACATKCATTTTTCTTTCCTACAGCATTATCTGCATACCAGAGGTACTACAGTTTACAATCTGACTACTGGAAGGTCTGTATACGCTCTCTTTAATTTATTTTTTAATGTGTTGCTATAAATGCTTGAATTTTGAAAGTAGATTGTGTTCAATGTAAGTTTGGAGTATTTAACTRCAAGTACTTTTTGGCATTATAATTGAGTCTTAATGTAAATGTTCGCCTATATGTACAACTCATAAATTTCAGTGAAAGTAAATCACATCATGTTGAAAAGGCAGCTCAGTTAAGCTGACAAGTTTTAAATGTTTTTTTTAACYATCATTATCTGTTACTTCAGGGTTTTTTTATGGAGCATAGATATTGGGATGTGTATGAGTATGGAGAAAATCAGAACCACTTGAAAGCTGCTGCRCAGGCATTGAATTGGGGATAGGAAAAATATTCTCAGGTTGTCTTTTGTTTCCACAGACACCAAATTATTTGAAGTCCTTTTCCGTATTTTAAATAACATTCTTATGTCAGATAGGAACAGGTCCTGTTAGTGTAGCTGTCTTGTCTGCAAGTAGGGGCTTTGTGTTTGAAGTAGAGGTATCATGACTTCAGATRAATAAAATTAAAAAATTCTTACAGTGATATTGTCAGAAGTATTCAGCAYTGATGTATTGTCACATGAAATTATTTGAAGCTTCTGATAGAGAGGTGCAGGAAAAGCACATAACATTAGATACTTGTGTGGTCTAAAGCAGCTRTTTTCCTTAAAAGTCTGGATAAATGTGTATTTCAAATAGAGAAGGCTCATGAAGAGATGTTGGTACGAGGTATAGATGGGATTAGAGATTTTGTGTGTTCTTTGCATTTATAGGGACCGTAAGAATATTCTAAAAAATTCAGCTTCTCCCTTATGGGCACAGGATGAGGAGAAAGACTGGCTAAATTAAGGGTAGAAGAGTGAACTGGAATAAGTGTTTCATAGCAGAAAAAGGAGAGCTTCAGTKGAAGGATCCTAGGCAGATTTGTCTTGCAAAGCTCCTTCTCCAGCAGAAGTTGTGTAAGTGCCATYTTTCACTGAGCCATTTTGGAGTTAAAGGAGTTTTTCCAGAACTAAACCCTGCARTTTTAAAATTACAACAACAAAAACATTAATCTGTTCTTCTTACATGTTTTTGGAGAGCCACCTTAAAGATTGCTGTAAGTAAGTGTTGAAATTGATTCATTAAAAATCGATTGTAATAGTTTTGTTGTTTGTACTCTTTCACATTAAGCATTTCAGAATAGTTTATGACTGGAATTATTTTTCTGGTATTTATTTCAATGGGTCATTATTAAAACAAGTGGTAGGTGATTACTAAGTTATTTCCCCTGCATTTTCAGAGAGTTCAGGGTGAAATGTAAATGATTAAATATGTTTCTATAAATATAGGTTGTTTTCAGTGTGGCTCAGAGTCTTACCTGCAAATAAAATAAATGTAAACTCTGACTGTTTTTCAGTTTCATCTTGAGAGCATGGATGACAATAAAATTTCTGTTTGTATACAATGTGATATTTTAACACACCTGTTTCTTGTACATATCTTCAGAATTTTATCATGCAGAGATTATTTSAAATAGTTCCAGTTGCAAACATGAGAGCATTGTTTGCAGCTGACAAATGAGCATTTTGACTTTACATATTAAAAAACAAACCTAACAACAACAAGAAACCAAAAAAACAGTAATTTTTCTCCAGGKTGGTCTCTCCTGGGAAGGATCTAATTGTGATCTTCCTTAAAAATGTGTAGTCCAAAGTGGTTTTTTTCCTATAATCTTAGGAGATTTTTTAAATTTTGATATTCATGAAAAAAAAGCCTGAAAGAGTCCAAACCCATTTTTTCAACTAATACCTTTTTTTAGTGAAAGTGGTAAAAATCACAGGTGAATCATATTTYATCATATTAATGGATGATGAAGCTRTTCTGGAGTTGGCAGTGTGAAGCTGCCTGGGTTGAATCTAGAGAAAGATCTTCCCCTCCTCYCTCCAGCTGAGAGGATTTATTGTTTCTTGTCATCCTTAATGCCTTGTATCTGTAAGAAACCATTTARTCAAGAATAGTAAGTTTATGGTGTATTTTTGGCCACACTTTTATGCTGTTTGTTCTACTTGGTGATTTTTTTTTTCTAAAGAGATACAGATGGCAAAAAAAAACCCAGTCATATTTCCTTGTTTTACTGTTGTGGATTTTTTTAAGGGATTTTTTTTTATTTTTTTAGTTCTTACAGGGCTGGATGTCATCATTTGTTGGAATTTGTGATGGTAAAGAAAGGAAGCGAGAGCAGGGTGTGAAGCAAGGGTGGTATTTGTGAGCTGTGAGGGGAGCTGTGTGAGAGATCTGGGAAATTGGAGAGTGCTGAATCACATGAAGGTTATTATATAAGGCAGGTCTGAAGTCAGACAGGAGCAGCCTTATAACTTGGGCAGCGTATCTGAAATTACAAACTGTCGTGCAGTGCAGATTTACATGGTTGAAATAAGTGTCCTCTATGTGCTTTGCTTTTTAAAGAGAGAACTTACAGGAGAGTTGTGGGAGATTTCAGATTGATTTTGGTGTAGTTTGGCCTCCTTTTATAACATGTTTTACTCTCTGCTATTTTGGATTTTTAGAGTTGCATGGGGTCGGTAATTGAGCATTATTTTCATGCATTGTTCATTTCATGGTATTCAGTCTATATTTCCTTTCATGAAAAAAGCATTTTGCTTTTTCTTTTCCCTCCATAGATTTTTGTGATGGCTTGAATTTTCATAGATTTTTCTGATGGTCTGGTCTGAAACATCCAGGTTGTTTTCTGTCAGAATTTGGTGCATGGATTGTTTTGTTGCTAAATGCCATAAGCATTGTGCTGATCCCATGGAACAAAAAGAGGAGGAAAAAAACACCTTAGAAAATATATTCTGGATATATACTCTAGTGACAGGAGTGAAGGTGAAAGGTTAGGGAGATGCTGTGTTGTGCTGTTTACCAGATCAATACTCCCTCTGTGCTGATGAGATATTATTTCCTTTCAAAGAATACCTGTATGGATAGTTTTGAAGGTGGCTTCCATTATGCCACATGTTCCTAAATAGACCATTTTTGGCTGTAATCTGTGGTACTCACAGATCAATGTAAAATGTCCTGCAAAATAACTGAGTTTCTGTAATTTTTGACTACAAAGGCACTGTGGTACCTTAACTCTTTTTAAAAATAAATTACTTGACCTGAAATGTTGTGAAGTAAATACCTCAACTTGGATAAAAGCTGATCTAACTTTCATTCTTGCATTCAAGTAGTTCTCTCAATGTTTCTTCTTATGTGCCTATGCTAAAATAAATCTCCCTTCTGTGCAATGTACTTCATTCTGATTTCTTTTTAAAACTCCCCTGTGTCAACATGTTGGGGGAGGTGAGGAGGACTGTGGGGGATGAACGGATACAAAGGGCAGTTCAGGAGAGGGAGACAACAGCTAGAGCTGCAGTTTGTAGATGTTGATGCTCCTGGGAAAATAAAGATATCAAGTGTAAATGTCTGCCATGATTATCAATTTTGACATATTCTGAGGAGGCAGGATTAGAAGCTTAGCAAGGAGTAAGATATTCCTGATTTTATCCAAAGATGATGGCAGATATCTGGCACCTGTAGGAAGTTATTTTAATCATCTCGTGGTTGTATTATAATGGACTTGATCATTCTGAGCTCTTTTATATAATAATTGGGTTTGGGTAGGGTTGTCCTACAGAAATGCCACTGCATGAGTGAATTGAGTGTAAGTGTATAAAACATCTGGATCTGCTGTACTGACATAGTTGTCCAGGGCAGGGACAACCTAGAAACCTTCTTYCACAGATTTGGGGCTCCAAGAGGTGTCAGTGCTCCCTAGAGTGATTCCTGGGAGAGTTCCTGAGAGAAGAGCCTGGTTGTTCAATATTTAGATTGGATCTCTGCTTAGGCATGGCAGTGCTRCTGCAGCCCTTGTGTGGTTGGATAATCTTGATTAAAGAGTGTTTGTAGCCTTTGCAGGGCGGTGAATGTTCACGTGTTGTCAGTTAGGAATTGTGTGCCTGCAGTTGCAGCAACATGGAATTTGAATAAATCAAACCTTTTGGTACAGCTATGTTAGGTAGCAGCAAACTCCTTTATGCTGCTTCTCTGAAGTGTTTCCATGAGCATCTGTTGGGGACATCTCTGCCTTGGGAATTAATGTGAAGCTTTCCAGACATAGTTAAATCCAGGGGATTGTGGACAAATTACAAGGAACATGAGAACATCACTGCTGAAGTCCATTATTCTGTGTTAATTCATCAGTGTAGCATCCTGCTGGCCTAAGTTTTTTTTTTTTTTTTAAATAAGAAATTGTGTTTTATCAGAGTGACAGAGGSTATGCAGGTACTTAAACATTTGTATTTACATGTGAATAAACTGAAGGACTGCCAAGTCACAGCATTTAGAAATGCMTCTTAAAATGTTGGATGTACTGTGAAAATTAGTTATTTCTTTGTGAAAGAAATAGGATGCTAGAACTTAGATGGAGGATGCCTGAGAAAGAAAAGAAACCTCAATTYATTCAGCTGCTCAACTGTAGTATCTCTGTATTGAGCAGTGCTTGCAGTGGATCAGTCAGAAAGTCTGAACGTTCCTTGAAATGTTTAAGGAACACTTAATTAGTGAGTTATATCCTCCAACATGATTTCAGATATAGAATTCTTGTTAGCTGTTGACTTTTGCTGGAAAGTTGCCTAGAAGGAAAGTAAATCTGTCAGGCACTCATTATCATGTTATGAAAATGGCCTTAATCACCTTTCTTTTTAATAAAGATTTCATTTATGTGGACAAGGTTAAAACATCAAAGTTTAGTAAAGCCCAAGAAGGGTTTTCAAAGACCTCCTTCTGTGTAACAGTGGATTTTAAGAACATCTGAGTGCAAATGTGGTGCAAACTGAATTTACAGYTGCAAGGCTAAAATGTGGAAGACTGAATGTCTCTTTAAAAAAAACAGAGAAATTAAAGAGGGGGAAATAAATCCCATAATTTTGTGGCAAGATAGATGTTAATTCTGGAAAGCACCTGTTTGGTACTCCCTGCCTATGTCTACTGGACAGTAGAATTGTCTGGTTTTACCTTTTTTCGTATTTGTCTCTTAAATAAATCATTCTTGAAGATAAAATTTTGGATATATRTATATACAAATAAGAGAATTTCCTCTCAATTTTCACAGGTAGTCTTTATATAAAACAGAGAATACAAAACCGTACAGAGGAAAAAAAAAACAACCAAAAAACAAACCAGAAAAACAGACAAAAAGCTGAATCAAAATCCTCCCCCAAAACCCCCACCTGAAATTGTCTTCAGAAAGCCAAATGCCAAAGGAAAATTTGGCTGTGTATGTCRGTGCTAGTCATGGAAGAGGAATGTGATCTTAGTTTCTGCTGAGTTGTTGCAGGAAGCAATTTTATAACACTCCTTTYTATGTTGATCTAAAGTCTGTTTGAGTGTCAGGTAATTTTTTAAAGGCTGTTCTATAATTAGAGCTATAGAGGAATTTCTCAAGCTTATGGCTAAAATCTTGTAATTAGTATCAAGGCTTTTTTTGTTCCAAAGAGCTAAAGTAACTAAAGACCATGGGTGTTATTTTTCAAATGTGACCTGTTGCTTGTTTAAATTGTTTTATGCAGCTTTTTTTGTTGTTTTCTTTGGTGAAATGGGGTTTTTTTTGGAGTATTTTTTCTTAATGCTATAAAACAGGAAAATAWTTTTTTTTTWAATTAATTCTTTAATTTTGTATGTTTTACTGTCTCTTTTTTCTCCAGACTGTAAGTCTGTTTCTCCCTTTATAAACAGTTGGAAAAAAGCAATTACTAGACATACTGATAACAGCAAATAAGAGAACATTTTGCACCTTGGAGATCTGTTATAACACAGCAATTTTCCACTTCATTGACTCACAACTGTTTTATTTTCTGCAGTAAACTCAAAAAGCCAAGTAGTTTTCTGAACAGAATTCATCAAAATGAATTATTTTTTAATTAGATATAAATGCTTGGATTAATTGAAACAGTGCAGTGGTATAAGATCAGTAGGAATTGCTGGAGCAGACACCCTTCTGCAACAAAAGTTGGAGAAGTAGGATGATCTGTGAATGATGGTTTTTATTCAAGCCCTTCAGGTTTTGAAACTTTTTTTTRTAAGAGAACAGGTATTCCTAATAAAGAGATAAATTTCCCCTTAAGGGTCCTCAGAGAGCAACATTTTGAAATGACACAAAAAGYCTTTAGTATAAATTACTGCCCCATAGCAGCACAGAGTACCTGCAGGAAAAGCAGAAAGAAATAATCCTTTTGATCAGAGTACATTTAATAAGAGAAACATTGAGAAGAATTGATCAGGAAAGCAAGTTTGAAAAATYCTCACTGAAGGTGAAGTTTGCTGCGATGAAGACATGGCACAAGGAGCTGGAATATCCAKCAGTGACCTAAAGATGGGTACAGGAAAAACCTGCAATTCAGGATGTGTTTGCATATCAAAATGATAGAGTAGGAATAGAATAAATAGAAAGAGGAAATGGAGAATCAGAAAGTGAAAAATAAAATCAGGAATTAAATAAGTATTCAGTGGCTCTGTGAAGCATGKAGATATTAATAATACCCTCTATATTCTCTTTACTTCTGCCTGACAATATAATGGTTGTCAGTGAAGCACATGGTATTCTGTACCACTCCTCACTTTTGACTAAAGCAAGTTTTTGGATTTMAGTCCTTTCACTTGAATGATTTTGATGAAGATATTCTGGTTATGTTCTGAGAAGGTACAAAATACAACTGAAAAACTCCAGACCTCTACTGTAAACGGAGAGGAGGAGACGAGCATGATGACATTATGTGTTACGGAACAGGAAATGAAAAATAGAGATGTTTGTCCTAATTTTTTAGATACTGATGAGAGTGGGTCCTCATAATGGAGWTAAAAAGCATTTTTATGGGATTTAATGGGGATAGGCATTTTCAGGGGACTGTTGTGCAAACCAGTTTGAAAATAGTCTGAATCTGATACTGTGTGATAATACAGGATGGGATGTGATCATGTCCAGGAAAAGAAAAGTAGAAAAGGGGAGAGGGAAGGGGAGAGGGGAGAAAAATCTGTAAGGCCAAGTGAGATTGAACAAATGGTATGAGGAAAAGGAAAATGTATCAGGAAGAAAGAATGGCAGGGTGTGGGGGAAGGAAAATTCTGGCCTTGCTGAGAATTAGAGTRAAAAAAAAAAGAGAAAAGAAAACCCAAACTTCAAGAGCATATGGGGAGAAGGGAGGAAGGTATATATAGAATAATACCAGAGTGGATTGTGGGAGATCTGAACTGAGGCTTTTGCCAGCTTTCTCCCAACAGCAACCTCTGTGTCATAAATTAACCAAGCATGGTGGGAGAGATTAAAAAAAAAATTAAAATCCAAGGAAAATATTTAACTGTTCAGGTGAGAAGCACAGTATCAGATCTGGATGGCCTCTGTTTTGAGGAAGGAATAAGAAGACAGAGTGTGAAGCACTGAGGATTGCTCAGGGAGCTAGATAAGTCAATAATAAAAATACGGGACTTTTAGGGTGGAGGGAATGATAAATGACAGTAGCAGGGCTTTAGCTGGTAAAAATGAGCTTWGTGCCCTGCCCTTGCTGGAGAGCCCATGGCAAGGGGAAGAGTGAGTTAAGATGACCGAAACTCCACTCTTACTAATTAAACAACAAAGATTTTTTTGTGTGTGTCGCTGTTACTGCAGATGGCGGTAACAAGTTTCTGTCACAAAAWGAAGGGGGTTACAATAATAAAGGATCTAGCAAGTGCATAAAGTCTTTTACGGGAATGCTGATGAAAATAGAAAAGAGCATATTTTCCATAGTAATTAGGTTTTGGGAGTGCAGTGGATGAGAGCAGTACTGGTGAAAACTTCACGTTGATCCTGAGATATACTGGCAAAACAGAAAGAGTGGGAAAAATAAAATACAGATATAGCATCAGCATAATAACATATTTTTAAAGGTTATTAATACATTTAGATCATGAGCTTGTCCCTTTAGTATGTCACAGTGGATGGAAATGRCTTGTAAGAAGATATTGGAAAAGACAGAAAAGTTGTTGAAAGAACAAGACCCAAGAGAAATTTGAAGACTGCTAAATGAAGGGCTAAATTTGTGAATTGTGCATCATATAATCTCTTTTCTCTATTGAAATGCTTGGTAGCTTTGGTAACACTGTAAATGGGGTTATTTCAGCATCCCATAGGTGTGATCAGTTAGTGTGATTAATCTCTGATGTGATAAAATAGGGATTTTAAAATGAAAACTGTGTTTATCAAGACTGGGATTCTGTCTCTTAAATCTAAAAGAATTAGATGTATGCCTTCAAAATGCTTCAGAGAAATTTATTAATAAATGGAAACTCTGGAATGCTGGAAAGGTAATGAGATTGTGTTGCCAGTAACACTTGTTTGTCTATAAAATGCACAAAAAATAGAGCAAATTAATAACTGTATTTGGGTTTCAGATAAAAATGTTTTCATACTGCTTGCTAAAAATAAATGTAATTTCTTGAAAGTCAGTAAAGCAGACAAGCTGAAAGAGGTATACTATTTTTTTTATAAAACATGTTGTTAAATTAATGACAGCAAGAAAGATTAAGAAGAAAATGTGTTGTTATTTCATGCTGTTTAATTAGAGTGAAGCACAGCTGATTTTTTGTATAGAGAAGAACATACATTTATCCAGGTATTTCTTAAGGAGTAATAAATCTAAAGAGTCACACGTTGGGGTTTTRTGTATTTTGGGGGAGGTCTGTGTCTGAAATTTGGTCCCTCTGTCAGCTAAAACACAGAATTCTTAGATAGCCCCATCGAAACATCATAGTGCATTTTACTGTTGCTAATGCAGACAAATAATGCAGCATGTCCAATTTTGTGTACAGGAAAACTGTACAAGAATCTAATGATTAACTCTTACCAGATGAGTTACGTAAGGAAATTATGACAGGAGGGTGTCTTTCCTCTCCTTGAAAGGAATCAAGATGAGGTGTAAAATTTTAAAAAGAATAAGACTGGCAAATTTAATTAATAAATTTTGACATGTTGTCTTTGACCTCRTGATAGATTTGGTAAATTAGCTTTTTTTAATGTCTCTTTCTATTAACTGTCATCACACAAAACAAAGGAATCTCCCCCTGCACATAAAATCCATACACCTGTTTGGGTCCCGACAAGCTTTAGATCATTTTAGGAAACACTTGCATTGCTCTATGATTAGAAATATTTTGCATTTGCCCTAAATTAGAAAAAATATATTATTTCGATGTCTGCARTTCTGATTTTTTTTTTTACTGTGCATTCATTCATTAAGCTACTCATACCTTTTAATCAGTGGATTTATAAGAACTCAGAATTCTCTCTGTCAAATCTGTAATATACTGAGAATGTTAATGGTAAAAGAGGAAATAATGTGCTTTGGGGAGAAATTTGCTAGGGTCAGGAGAAGGAGGAGACAAGACAAAATCTCAGAGGAACATTSTCCCCTCATCCTGGAAATGGCATTTATCTCCAGACAGTGTTCATTCCATTTTYCCTGGAAATTCAGCAGGAATGCTCCTCTTGTCCCTCTGTGCGATCCCTGTCTAGAAGCCCAAATACTCGGGGTGGAAATAACCCAAGTATCATCAGAATTGATGGAAAAGTCTCTTCAGAAAAGCTTTTTATTCATGTTGAATTCTCCTGCTGCAGAAGTTTCTTTTGTGCAGAATAAAAACTGTCATCATTCATGTGCTGGTATTTAGATTAATAGCATCCTTCCTTTCTTCAGTCCCTGGCATGAGGATTCAGGATGCAGAAATATTAGATGTGCTGAAGTGTAGCAGTGGAGAAACTCATCAATTCAGAATGCTCCAAGAGAGGCATTTTTATTTGAGTAGAACATTCTGACTCGAGCAGGGGCCACATCTCCAGCAGGCAGGAATAATACTTGAATGTTGATAACATCAAGTGACCAAATGTTTCTTTTTCTAAATATAAACAATTATTTTGGAAATGCATGTGATGCTTTTTCAAAAGCCTGTTGTTTGCAGAAATCACAGTAATGTCACAGTGACTYGGTGCTCTGTATGATTGCTCGTTCCTTGCATGGAAAAGGTTAAAACAAAGCACATCATCCTGRTTTTCATGTTTTTAGCTTGTAGAWTCYTGTTTGWTCTATAAGTAGATACACTGTGTCAATAATGAATSGCTTTTCTTCAGAAAGGAATCTTTTACATTTTAAGGTCCATTCTTTAAAAACGGGAAATATCTGCTGAGTTTTAGAAACAAAGAATTGCTCTATTTTGCAATTTCTGTGGTTTTGAATTTGCTCTCACCAGAACTGGCATCTCAGTTCTAGTTTTTAAAATACTCTTTCAAGCATATACCTAATTAAAGTATTGAGCTGCATCCTTTCCTCCTTTTCCGAGGGATGCAGATTCAGCCTCTTCCATGTGGTGGGTGTGGGTGGGAGAGGAGTGGTGGAAGTGTGAGTGGGTCTGGTGCAWATAGATGGAGAAGGCAGCAGGTGGRCAGAGAGGGAGACAGAGACCTTGGGGTCTCCTTAAAGAGTCTTGTGAGTAGCCTGTGTGAGGCAAATAAGTTCATGCTTTGAAGAAAAGGCAAACAATTTAAAATTGGTTTAGATAGTGTTTGTACATGATTGTGCTCTGAAATAAACGTAGCTTTTTTTTTCTCACTCAGTCTTTCTTTCTGTGGTAGTTTTTATTTGGTATTCTTTTTACTGAAACATTAATTTTTTCAGACTCATTTTTTCAGAATTCCTCAGAAAAACAGCAATAAAGCTGTTTTCGCAGACATCATAACTATACTGATGCTGTTTAACATGTTTTCTGAAAATATTTCCAGTCTTGTTTTTCTCTCCTCTCAAAGAATACTGGGTTCCATTTCATTTATTTACCAGGCACAGGTCGTTGTCCAYGTATCTTAATGATGTGATCAGAACTTCGTGAACTTTTTCTGAAAACAAGCTAAAAAAATCTGATTCCAGTCCTGGTAAACACTGCAGAAAGGGAGATGGGTTTCAGTCATATCTTGCAGTTTAGAAAGGAAAGAAGATGATAATCTGATTATCATTCTGAAATAGTTTCATTAAAACTATAGGATAAAAGCATGGGGATGTCAGAGAAGGGAGAATGTCTTTACACAAGGCTAGTGATGCTGCTGCTGTTTTTTTTATCTGTTTTCTTCTCATCTGCATCCTCCAGAAGGTTTTGTATCACTGATTTATGGAAAGTTGTATTAGTTTTGGACAATGCTACAGACTCRCAGTGTTTTAATTGTTTCAAAAAGCAGCTGAACAAATTCAGAGAAGAAAAATCCATTAAAAGCAATTAAATACAAAGACATTTTGTCTGGCTTTAGAAACCTTTGAACCACAGATCACTGGAAGGTATTCTTGCTAGGGGGAGGCTTAAAATAATGATAGAAAAGTGAATGAAGTGACATGTAACTGCAACAGCAGCATTTTAAAAGTTCAGTGTTACTTCTGAATTGCACAACAGCCTGTCCCCTCCCTCCAGGATCACCTGCTGGGAGTTGTGCTTCTATGTTGTGATGTACTCTTTACCTTTTGGACAGGAAGGATGATTTTGCAATTAAATGCAATCATTGGATGTTGTCTAGATCAGAGTTACTCTGTGAAGCTGTATAAGAATTGAGGAATTTCAGTACACTTTATCTCTTCTCTCCCCCTGAAATCCATAAAAATACAGTGATTTAAATGAAATCATCCATCGAGTTCATAATGGAGCATTATAATCCTGTCTCAATTCTGATCTCAAAATCTTGGCAAACAGAACCCTCTGTCTGTCTTCTTTATAGAAGAAACGGTTGTCTTGAAGGCAGTTCCATTTCACTCAAGATGTCTTTCAGAGGAATGTCAGCCTTTGTCTCTCCTAAAATCTCTTCGCTATGCATTGTTCTCAGACTGCTTGGGAGTCTCTCCTGGGCCACCATGGCTGTAATGTTTCATGTTTTTTGTAATGTTCATAGAGAGAACCCGTAGGCGCTGCTTGCTGGTGATTTTTCTTGACCTGGGCTTTCATAAAAAGAGTGATGAAGCAACCAGATGATGAATGTCACTTGTGAGTTCAAGACAACCCTAGTTGAGTGCTGTCACAAGAAGGCTGATTGGAAAAACAGTACAAAATGAAAATGGCTCTAAAGGAACACAACTCCTGTTTTTGGAGTATTTTTAAATGCTGCTGTTCAATGGTTTTTCTAATTGTAGTGTTTTGCTAGACATGTAACTCCTAATTCCTGTGGCATCTTGCTGTGTTCTCTGTTAACTAACCTCTCTGAACCTTGATTTTTTTATCTTCCTCTGGAATTCTGATTGTGTATTCTTAGTCTTACAGACTGAATATACAAACTGGGGGATGTGTGTATTCTGAGATGTTTTGGTGAGTGAAGTTCAGGAGCAAGTGCCAGGGGTAGGACTTCCTTACATGTCTGGAACACAGGGGATCACTGAGGTGTTGAAGCTGTGTCCTGAAGCACCAATTTGTTCCATGGTGACTCATTGTTCTGGCAGTGAAAAGAAGGTGGTCAAGGTTTTGTAATTATTACAAAGAATGTCCCAAATAATCTGCCATGTCCACAAGGGATTACTGTGTCTTAAGTGGAACAAAGTTTGCTGTCTCTCTGCTGTGTCATTCAAGTGTGAGATGTTTCAATTCATTGGTCTGGGCTATCCAGCCCAGCTAAATCCAAAAACATTCATTTTCTCTTGAGGTACTTTGGTAGATTTGGCTTCTGGAAACAGTGATGGGTCTCATAAAACCAAGTTAGGCAAAATCTTTGATACAGAAGCTCCCACTTCCCTTAACTGTGGGTAAATAAGGTAGGACTGAAACAGATTGTTAGCCTGAGATTTCTCTTCATTACTGAAAAGGATCTGAATTTTAGGCCTGAWAAGTATTTGTTGGAGGCCAGACACATAGTGAAGGTACTAAACAGGTTTAAAAGTGTTTGAGAGACATAGTGAATTATTAAGAGAAACTGAGAAGTCGAATATGGTAGAATTAGATATGTTATTACCATGTGAAGTAATTAAATACAGCCTGGACTGCCTGAAGCACATCCTGAAGTGGATGTGGTTAAGAACAGGATCAAATGTACTATTGAAAACATGTTAAGAAGAGAGAAGTAACATAAAACTTTTTRTCTTAAATGCTTCCACAAGAAATCAGGCATAAATTGGACCTTCTAGAAAWTGAATTTGTATTCTCTTCTTTACCCTGATGTTGATCATGAAGAGRCCTTTTTAGGTGCCCTGCCTGCCATGTGTTCCCTGTCTATCAGAGCAGGCTTTCTATGGCTATCGAGTAAATTTTTTGTATTGGGAGTTCTTTCTAGCACAGCAGTACTTGGATACCCTTAATTCCCACAATTTTCCTGTGTTAGTGCTCATTCTCCTGTAGGTTTGAGAGACAGGTTTCTTCTTTTGTTAAGSAAAGTACTGTGAAGACATTGATGATTTCAGATGATTATGCCTTCCCATTTTGAGATCTGGTAAGTGGCCACAAGGTGATGATGCCAGGTTTATGAAGCTGCTCACATCATTGTCTTCATGCCCTGGRACTATCTGTCTTTCTGTGGGAATGATTTACTTCCTCTTCGATATCTGCAATAAAGGAATGGTCCTGAAATTGCATAATAATAGACAACTGGACTTTCAAAGAAAGTGTAAGAAAGTTGTATTTTTTTGAGTGTTACAAAAGAAGGTAGAGAGATTCAGATTACACTGTACTCACATATTCAGAAATTAYGGGAAAGAAGAACCCCACATTTTTGTTCCAGGAAAATAAATGTAAATTAGTGTATTTTAGTGTCATGAAAAAGTTGTAAATGTGGGGCTGGAATTACGATTTAATTATTTTAATGATTGCAAGTGGAAGTGAATATTTATATTCTAAAAGAGGAAATAAATTTGGTATGCTGAATGGTGCAAATTTAAAGTACAGAAAAAGATTTTGGAGAATTTTGATAGGAAGCAGAGATTCATATGGCATGTTGACATTTTTAAATAGTAGTATTTGAAAGTATTTGTGTCCACTATCTCATAGCTCATGGTCTTGAGGAGACTGACTTGAGTATCAGAAAAAAGTMGAGTACGAAGAAAAAGTTAGAAGCCCAAACAGTATTTGGTTTAATAAAGAGCAATATAGAAGCCTGAATTGGTTGGTCTTATATAAAAGATAAGTATAGTTCAGCATGACATTTTGCTAGAATCCAGTCATCCTCCCCTMTAACGCAGAACAGCAGAGTGAAACTTCAGATAAATGATAAAAGCATATCCAAGAATGGTTTGCAGAGGAGACAGACAGGAGGGAGGATGGATCTACACCTACTGTGTAGACAGGGTACAAAGGGATTCTGCTGACTCTTGCAAGAGTAAGGAGGTGTCCACTCACACTGAAGAGCAGCAATTATACCGTAAAATTAATTTGTGGAACTCAGCTTAGCAAGGTGTCTTTAAGTAAGAGCTCTCTAGAGCCTTGCAAAAGGATGTTGAATTAACAGAGGAGGAGAGAATCCCTGTGTGATGGCATTAGTTAATTTGCCCTCTTCTTGTCCTCTTGTCCCTCCTCCTTCAGGCTGTCATCTGAGTTTAGGAATAACCTGCCCCAGAGGGAAAGATTTTAAAGCTACCAGCTTTATGGGGTTTGTTACCTACTAAGGTGAGGTTGTAGTCAGAAATGAAGAAACACTAAAGGATTTTAAAATGTTTTAGTTCCTGATCCAGGACAGTTGTGATATTTCCATTTGCTATTTCTCAGAGCTAATTTTTCAGAAATTAAACTGTTGACAGAAGTAATTAAGTAAAATCAGGTACAGCAGCAGTGATGCAGTGGTAAGAAGAAGAGGGATTAGTGAGGAAGGAAAGCAAGCTGATCTCTGGAGCAGATGAGGAAAGAGCTGCAGTGCAGAATGAGCAAGAGACGGGGAGGGCAAAAGAAGTGTCCTGTCATTTGGCTCGGTTGTATTTTTTTTCTTGCTTTGTTTTGCCTTTAAAAACCAACGCCTCTTAAAGTCACTAGTCTATATATTCACAGAGAGGGCTGAAAATTTACTGAGGTGCAGTTTTCCGTTAAGAAATGATGATTTGATGGGATTGAAATGCTCTGTGGGGATGGTTGGTGGGCTGGCCAGCTGCTTTGCTCTGCTCTTGGCTGCTGGCCATCCAGTCTGCTCCCCCAGCTGCCTGTCATGTGGGCCTGCTGCCTTGGCTCTTGTATCCCGTTTTAAGTATTTGTACATTCCAACAAATAAAACAGCAAATCACCAATTAGAACACCAATTAGCCATCACTACTTAACCAACTACAGTCTTAATTGGGCAGTCATTTTCAGTAATAATTGATTGATCCCTGACTAGCAACCATTAATCARTGATCTTGCATTTCGGTGCTTAAGACAAGCCTTAAAAAAATTAACATGTTCTTGTTTTACTTTTGGATATATTTATAACAATGAATGAAATACATATTCCAATGTATGCTGTCTGATAACATTTTCAAATTTAAGATGTTACTGATCAATGTAAAAATAAAGTCAAAATCAAAGCATCCAGTGAATTTCTTTCAAAAACTGATACTCGTAATTTTGTTCCAAATGTGCGATTTTGATCAATTTGCAGTTTACAGAACAAACTGTTTTTACGCTGGAGCTAATGAGGCCTGGGCAATGATGAGCTGGTATCTGTTGTCCTTTTACACCTCCTGTCCTTCTTTCTCCCACTTAAGCACACACAAACTAAAATTCTTCTAGTTGTCCTAGTGAAGCATCMTGAATGACATCTTGTTTCCTGCAGCATCTATGAGTAGGAAAAACACATGCCTKATTTAAAGCTGTGCTAATGGGCTAAGTGTCTTTTCCRAAAGWGGAGAGAGTAATTAAGCTCTGTGTRCTTTCTGAAAGTAGGCCTTGGTTTGGGGGCTCCTTTTTCAGGCATTTTCAGTGACATTCCTCCAGTTTTTCATCTTTGAGAAGTCCTGCTTTCTCTAAAACTCATTTGAAGGCAGCTAGCAAGTTCAAGAATTACTCAGCTGGAAAGAACAACATAAAAGCAACAACAGCATTCCTGGGGGACTTGGTTAAAAATTAACCTTTAAATTTTTCCATTGAGCAGAGTTCCAGATTCAGCTGGGTTCTTGTTATTGCCCAGCACAATGTGGCTTAAGATTTGAGGGGAACAACCATAGAGAGTTTTGTCATTTAATTTTTGTGATTATTTTCCTTTGGTTTCTGCTGGGCTGTTTCTGTGTATTTGCATCTCTTTWTAGTCATTCATGCCTTAGTATATTCAGCTTGTCCACTCCCATTTTCTGTGGAGTGCCTGAGGTAGAGCAGCTGTGTAATTAATGATAGTAGGGCTTTTTTCCAACACTAGTGATTCTCCAGCAGTGAGAAACTGACAGGGAAATAATGGGGMTACTTGTCAACTCAGTGGGATTCCTATCTTTGCTGGGAAGGGTTGGGAAAATGGTGAATCAAGGACAGAAAATTCCGTACTAGTAGTTCTACTTCATAAAATATTTTGAAGATGATGGATGTAAATGATGATAAGCTCTTGCCACATAAAAGAGAATTAAACATTTGAATACACTATCCAGATGTCATAGTCCAAAACAGATGTTTCAGTAATATTTGTATGTACATGTTAACCAGCATTAATTTCTGTACTTTGAAAACATTTRTGAGATCTGATAGTTTCTGTGAGGTCAGTATATCTAGATGGGAAAGTTGTAAGCTAAATCCTTTAATAAATATGAAATAAGAGCAATACTCATCAAAGAAAAGCAGAGGTTGAGAAGATCAGTGTTTAATTTGCTTGTGCTGATCAATATTTGGGCCTCACCCCAAGTGTATTGGCAAAATCAGGAAGTGCCTACAGGACACCATGGTGGGGGAATCTCTCTTTTTCTGTCCACATGATGCATTTGTTTTCAAGAGTAACTTTCTCCAAGGTCAAGAACAGGAGGAAGGAAGGAAGGAACTTGAAGGAAGTTGGGTAAAAAGGAAAGGAATCATGCATGGATGAACCAGATGGCCCTGACAAAACTCAGGCATAAAAAGGAAGCATACAGGAGGCAGAAGCAAGGGTAKATGACTCTGGAGAAATACAGAGATATCATCCAATCATCCAGGGATGTCATAAGGAAAACAAAGCCCGCACAGAGTTGAATTTGGTGAGGAATGTGAAGGGCAACAGGAGAGCTTTTGCAAATGTGTCATCAGCAAAAGGAAGATGAAGGAATATTCAAGTGCTGCTAAATGAGGCAGATGACAAAGGACATGGAGGACACTGAGGTACTTAATATTTGCCTTCTTCACCTTGGTCTTTACTGGTAGGGTTTGCCTTCAGGATTCCAAAATSCTTGAGACCTGTCAGGAGGTCTGGCCCCAGGAAGATTTGCTCTCAGTAGATCAGGATCAAGCTTGGGAACATTTAAACAAACAAATAYCTACAAGTCCATAGGACCTGATGGGATACAGCAGTGAGTGCTGAGGGAGCCCATCATGTCACTGTGATACCACTCTCAGTCATCCTGGAAAGGTCATGGTGATGGGRAAGATTCCTGAGGCCTGGAAGAATGCAAATGTCACTCCTGTCCTTAAGAAGGAGGATTCAGGAAACCRTGGGCCAGTCAGCTTCACCTCCATCCTTGAGAAGGTGACAGAGCAGATTATCCTGGAAACTGTTTCTAGCACATTCAGGGCAGGCAAGTCACTGGAAGTAATCACTGTGAATTTATGAAGGAGAAATAATGTGTCATGAACTTGGTAGCTGTTTGCAACACAAGGAGTAACTTGGTGGAGAGAGTGAGAGCCGCAGATACTGTTTTTATTTACTCTTATGTGGTTTTCTACACTGTCTCCCATAATATGCTCAATRTTTGACAAACTGATGGAATACAGGCTAGATAAGTGGTCAGTGTGGTAGATTGAAAACTGGCTCACCCGGGCTCAGAGGATTGCAATCAACATCTGTCATGGTCAAATCCCAGATGGCAATTTCAGTATCACACACCCGCTTGCTCACTACCTTCTTTTCCTGTGGTGAGAGGGGAAGAAGAATCATGGGAGAAAAAAGARGGATAAAACCATGTGGGCTGAGATRAGAAYAGTTTATTTACAGTGAAACGAAGTAAAACACAGTAATATTAATGGTAACATTAAGAATAATGATGATTTTAACAAAAAGGAGAAAGGAAAAACCCAAGAAAAACAAGTTCTGCACAGAACAGTCACCCACCACCCACTGAGCAGACTCTGAACAGTGCTTGGCCCCTCCTGGCCAACTCCTCTGTGTTTWTATACTGGACATGACTTTCTGTGATGTGGGATATCCCTTTGCCCAGTTTGGGTCAGGCTTTTGTGCCTCCCTGAAACACTGAAAAGTCTTGACTTCTCATGAGCGCCACTCAATAACAACTGAAACAACTGTGTGTTTACATTACTCCCATCCTAAATCCAAAGCACAGCRCTGGGACAGCTACAAAGAAGGAARTGAACTCTMTCCCAGCCAAARCCAGGACATCATCACAAAGTCCAGCTGGAGGCCAGCCACCAGTGGTTCACCCCACGGGTTGAGAGTGGGGCCAGTGCTCTTCAGCACCTTGGGTTAATGACCTGTGTTATGGGGTAGAGTGCACCTTCAGCCAGGGCTACAGAGAGTACAGAACTGGGAAGAGATGACGCCGTTGTGCTGCTGTTCAGAGAGAGCTGAGCAGATCACAGGAGCCTCGTGGTGCTCGACAGAGCCCAAGTCCTTTATGGAGGAACAGGCAAGGGCTGGGGGCTGAAAAACAGCTTTACAGGAAAGGCCCTGCGGGTGCTGATACATGAGGTGACCATGGGCCAGCAAAGGCAGCCAGTGGCATCCTGGGCTGCATAAGGCAGTGTGACCCCCAAGTTGGGGGGTGATCTTTCTACTGAGCCTTGGTGAGATGCATGTGAAGTTCTGAGTCTGATGCTGGGCTCCTGAGCAGAGTAGAGAAGGGAAATATTGGAGCAAGTCCAGTGAAGAGTCATGAGGCTGTTTGAGGGYTTGGAACATCTCTCATACRGRSAGTGGAGGCCGAGAAAGGTGGGGYTGTTCACCTTGGAGAAGGGAAGGCTCAGGGGTGTCATAYCCAGCTGTAAAAAATGGACTGAACCAGAGTCTTCTGGGTGGTGCCTAGTGAAAGAATGAAAACCAGAAGGCACAAATAGAAAACACAAAATTCCTTTCAAGCACATGAAAATGTATTTATTTATRAAGGTGATTGAACAGTGGAGAAGGTTGCCCAGGGAGTTTGTGGAGCCTGTGTCCTTGGAGGCAGTCAGAACCCTACTGGACATCATCCTTGGAATGCCCTAGTTGTCCCTTCCTTGGGCACAGGGTTGGACTCGGTTCTCTCCAGAGAGAGATCATCTCTTTTTGTGCAAACACTGGATAAACTGGTTTMCTTATAAAGCATCCGCTCTCACATACAGGCTTTCTGGTTGGAGTCAGGAGGGTGTTTTTTTCCATGAAGGCATGTATCATACAAGATAAATTAGAAGCTTTGTGATTGTTAACAGCATTCAGGGAATCTGTAGGGAAAGTATTAAATTTGGTTAGATGAATCATCTCTATAAAATGTCTGTCAAGGTGAATTTAATCTTTCATATGTTGCACAATACCTTTGCTCGCTTGATTAATTTCAGAAAAATACTGTTTTCTGTTAAAATACTTAAGTTTTTGAGAATATTTGTATCAAATGAAAAATGAAGATGCTTACATCGAGTGAAATTTTATAAGTTTCAGCGGAAGGCATACAAGTTCAATGCCCATAGAAATGATCACAATTTACGCTTGCTTGGCTGTTCGTGTGACAAACTTGGAGGTACACTAGTTGATCAAAAGTCCCTTTTGCCAAGGAATCAAAGTTTATTTATGGGTAAAGAAATACCTGATTTGCAAAACTGCATAGATTCCATCATTAGTGAATAGATGTTCAATGGTTTTTTGTTAGTTTGTCTTTTCACAGGGCAGTACTCCTACTGAGTGTTTGCATCACATTATTCAGGAGGGTTTGAAATTATCAATGTCTGTTGAATTAGTGACTTCCAGTAATTTTCTGGTAGTCTTGTCTTCATGTATCTGTCCTTCCCTGTGTGTCAAAAAGCTTTTTTTTAACAGATAGTGCTGGAAGGGCACTTGGAGGACAGTAAGGCTCCCACTTCAGCTTGTTCACCCAGATCTTGCTATGTATGATTTAGTCCATGAGTAGAAATGTGGGACAGAAGAGTTTTGGTGGGGCAACCATGTTCCCAAGAAGCTGAAAGAGTAGTTTTCATTTAGAGGGAAGCTGTAGGGAATGTGGAAATGCAGCACTGCTGAGGAATTGCAAGTGGGCAAATGTACTGTCTTTCCTAAAGAAGAGGTGAGGGATGGCCAGGACAGTATAGTAATTTCAGAGACAGGTGGCACTTAAAGGAAAAAAAACCCACAATTTGTAAATGGTGTGGAATTTTTGTTTATTTGATTTTTATTTGTTTGTTTTGTTTCTGCTTATCTTCTATTAAGAACTTCTCTGTGATAGGAAAAATAAGTAGTTTTTATGAATTGAGAAAGATAGATGAGCCAGTTTTCTTCTGGAAGTGGTAGGTGTATTTTGGCAATATTTACCTCTGAAAAGATCGTAAAGAAAATGAGGAATTACTTTATAGCTATTTACCAAGATATTTCCTGTGACAGAATATGTTTGTCACAGAAATAATGACTTATATGTTAATTGCTTTCACATGGCTGCTGGGATGCAGACACACACCCAGTAACAAATTTTGGATTATTGTGATTGTTGCTCAGGAAGCAGCCATGCAAGCATGTTAGAGATAGCTGTATTTAAAAATCCTTTATAAACCTAATGATTTCTTAGGTACTGTAAAATTTCATGAAGACCTTGAAGAAAASAAAACTAATGCTATTAATTTGCAATATACACAGGGATCTTAGTACTTTTGCAGGTGATGGGAACTTACAGAACATGTAGATAGGTCGCTCTCTTTTCCATTTCTATATAAATCTAAACAAGCTTTATTTGARCCCTTCCCTCTTCCTCCTGAGCACGTATAATCTCTGTGCTAGAGTCTGCCAGCTCTCAAAGGCCTGGAGCTGTTTATGCACAGGAGMCCAAGTTGGGCTTTTTCATGTGGTACAAACTCTCCAGGGAACTATTACTATGTACAGAATAATGTCAAGAGGAAGAATTAGGCACCATGGTGTCAAAAATTCATTTTTCTTTTTTTATTTCGGTGAAGAAATAAACATATTCACAGGTCTAAACACAGAAAGAATTGTTTTGCTTAGAACATGTGGCCAAGAGACCCTGTGACCACAGGATGTGACATAAACTGTAAAACCTTGTTTTCCTGGTTAGGTTTTCTGAGGAGCAGTGGCTGCCTGTCCATGTGCAGCTCATTGTGGTGTGGGCTGGGCTCTGGGTTCCACTGGCTCTGGGGCAGCTCAGGAAGGGCAGTCAACCCTGCTGAAGGCAATTTTGATGTCATTAAAGACTTCTTGATTGTCAGTAGTAAGCAAGTGAAAAGCAATCACTGGTCTCATAAGGGTGCTGAACTTGATCTTTTTTTCCATAGTTTTTCTTCAGACTTCCACTAACCAACTGCATGGGAACTTTTTTTCATTCTATTTTGGTTATTTTATAGCGTGATGAGATACACTCTTGATTTCTGCCTAAATAWTTCCAACTTTCTAATTAAATGGAAGGTTTATTTTACTTATATCTGGCTTTTCTCTTTCTAGTCACAAAAAATCACAGAGTAGTCAGGGTTGGAGGGACCGCTGGAGATYATTCAGCCCAACCYYCTGCCAAGGCAGGGTCACCCAGAGCAGTGACACAGGAACGTGTCCAGGTGGGTYTGGAATGTCTCCAGAGAGGGAGATTCCRCACCCTCCCTRGGCAGCTGCTCCAGAGCTCTGCCACCCTCAGTGTAAAGAAATCCTTCCTTGTGTTGAGGTGAAATTTCTCGTGTTTTAGTTTTTGCTCRTTCCTCCTTGTCCTGTCCCTGGGCACCACTGCAGTGAGTCTGGYRCCATCCTCTTGGCACCTGCMCAGGAGATATTTGTATGTGTGGATGGAAGAAATGGTGCGTTTGCCTACGTGTGTCACTGGTTAAGGACCTGCATGGAGAAGGCTGCCAGGAGGCTGTGATGTTATCTCATGTTTTTGTCTACCTTTTACTGACCCATAGATGTTGTTTCCTCTCAGGCAAAATATTTATATGTGACTTCAGTGTTCTCAGTAATGTTTGAGAAGTTGTAGRTTGGATAGGTATTTTGGTGGGAGCAGTGTGGGCTTTAAAGACCTTTTACTTGTGTTCCAGTCTCTCACTTACGGTAATGCCGTTGTTTATGGAGATCCACAAGTGAACATGCCTGGGAAACAGATCCAATTAAAAAATGTTTTTGACTTGAATATTAATAATTTGGATCACTCCTGGCATTCAKTTGGCTGTAGTAGTCTGAAAATGATTGTGTCAGCACAAATGAGAGGCAGTACTTGGGAATGTCTCTGAATCAGCACTGCTGGGAAACTCTGGCAAAAACGGTTCCTTTCCATTTTTAAATTGGAAGACCTGGCTGGATGCTGCCCTGAGACTGCTTTGAGTTTCTAATGTCTCTTTCTACTGTCTGATTCTCTGGAAGTGCCCATCAAACAGATTTTCATTTGTGAGCCTAGCTCCTAAGTTAATTCCAGTGTTTATAAAACACAAATTTGGAGTCTGTAACAGTCTCAACTGCATGTGGCAGACAAGCACATTACTGGTGAAAAACATCTGGAYCCAGATGTGGCAGCCACACGTTTGTTGAGCTTGTGAGCTGAATATGGAAGTGGCCTCTTGTTACTCAGGACAGGTGCCTTTTTCTGCCCCTGTGTTTGTGTATAAGTGTCACTGGTGGGCTGGGCTGATTTATTTCCACAGGACCTGCTGGCTGCACCCTTGAAAGATGGAGAAAAAGCCTTTATGTGGACTTGGCCTGAAWTGCCTCAAGAACAGAATAGAATGATAAGTCTCTGTTTCCATCTGCTGCTTCAAAGAGCCTATAACCCAGTTATTTGAGTTTCTGTAGAAGGCCTGTGAGATGGGTGGTGTCTTTCTCATTGGTTAATTTATTTTTTCTCTTGATCGCTTGTAAGGCCAAAAAATCTTTATCATGYTTATTCATCACAGTTACATAAAAAGGTACCCAAAAATATGTTTTTGCCTTCTGAGTTACCTGTTGACAAATTGTGTATACCTCACTGTTTTAGAAAATAGGATTGAAATGTTGTTCAGCATTAAATAGTGCATGTAAGTCRCAGAATGCATGATATCAACTTGACAGTTTCCTTAAATTGCATAAGCATGGAAAATGGAAAGAGGTATTTGAGCCATCTAGTGGTTGGTATGAAAYATTTTAACATTTTTTGATAATTCATAGAAAATGTAAATTATGTCAGCTTGGAAATAGCATTTCTAGTTTATCTGTGTTTGATAGCATGGCTGTAGAATGAAAAAAAACCCAAGCATTCAGCTTCAGATTTGAGGCAGTCTGTTAGCGTTTGTATCTTTTTTTCACTCAAGGTTTTATTGAAAAGAGAGATCTGATAACATAAAAATTAAATTAGAAGCTAGTAGYCAAATAATGTGTTTTGCTGGCATGAGAATTTCATAAATTTTGAAGGTTGTTAAAAMGTTCAAGGAAAGTACTGTAATAAGATAATTTTGTTTTCTGCTTTCACTGAAAATGTTTGGAGGGAAAAAATAGGGCTTAAATTCTACCTCAACAGCTATTTATAGCARGGACTAAAGTTACTAAAGTTAATTTTTAATCTTAGTTTATTAGATGTGTTTAAAATAGTATCAAGGAGCAGTAATAGTGGTGATATATATGGCTAGAGTTATAGTATTTCAGAGCAGTTAAATTCCWGATGCATACTGACTTCTCAGAATTTGCACCTTTACATTTGAAYTGAAGTATTAAAGGTATGAATATTAAAAACTACCTTGTTTTTTACTGAGAACAGAGCASCAGTTTAAAATATTTTTAAGGTCAGTCTCAAAAGAATGAGGTTGAAGGAGAATGGAAGGCCAAAGGAGAAGGAGAAAAAAATGGGAAAACCAGTCACAGAACAAASGACAGAACAGTGATGGTTTATTTGTAGTGGTGTGAGGACCATATGAGAGCCTTAGGTGAACTTGATACATAAATTATATTTTGACAAATCACCTGTGGTGCCTTGAAAGTTGGTTGTTATTAACCCTTAGCATCAAAATATCAGGGAGAATATTCCAAATCTCTTTAACATAACATTCTTGGGCTGTGAGTTCTAACAGCTTTCACAAGAGGGAACTAAATTCTTTGCAAATTGAAGAGGTTTTAGTTGTCCAACATATTTTTGTTTGAATTTTGCAGTGTGGTAATGAAGGGTTTTTGTGATTGCTGTTATTCTCAACCTTTATGATGATTTAAACTTGATTGAGATTGGGGGATATTGGAGGGGCCAGTGGACATTTTGGTGAGCTCTGTCTTGCAAATGAGCTTGATCTGAAAATGGTAAAGAATCCTGGTGGACTGTATTTTTTAGGCTTTGGTGTTTCACACGTGAAAATCTATCTTACTTCTTCACTTAAAATGGCTTTTCAGTCAGGGCTTTATTTTGAGCTTGTCTTCCCAGTTTTCCTGTTGGCAGAGCACATTTGGGAAGTGGGAAAACCACAAAGTAGGGAATTGGGACCATTTATATTTATGATGTCCATGTTGTGTTTTTCTTCAATTAAACAGGAATGTGGGTTTATGGTAGTATTAAGTGTCCTATTGTTTGTGCACTTCTCCCTCTACTCCTTGTGTTARCATCTTCCAGTGCTCTGATTGCCGTAGTATCTGGTCACACCACAGCATTTTCCTGGAAGCTGTCCATTGCTGAAGCTATGATCCAGCTGCATTCATGAAAGGATCTTTGACATTTCCCCTGGTTTTAATTTGAATTTAGAAGATGCAAATGAGGGATAATGAAATTGTCATATTAGGTCCTGTTTCTGATGAATGCTGCTYTTTGAATTCTGGTTACCAGTTATTTTGTTGGAGAAACTTGATTATAACTCTTGTATTTGGATTGGGTTTAAGGCATAATTAGGATTCCTTTTGTGGAATTCCTTAGCAATTTTACTTGTTAAAGACGTGTGTGCAAGTGAAGAAGGGACTATCTTGAAGTGCAGTCTTCAACAATGGAAATGCCAGCTCTTGTCTGTGTGTCAGAGCTCTGGGATGTATATCTGGTCTCTTAAAATCAGAATTATGTATAAGAATATGTATAAGAWAAGCCTAAAAATATATCTTAGGCAGCATGTACAATGTCTCCTGTAAATAATGGAATAGTTCTGCTCAATAGAAAACAAATGTGCTATGGCATAACTTCACAGAAGAGAAAGCAATTTGTTTATTTTTCCTGATTTAGGAAATACGTAATAATTATTTGTTGAACTGGATAGTTAAACATTCATTGAGTATYGTTAGTAATTTCACTTTAGAAGTAAATCATGGTTTATGTGAAAAGAAAATGGAGAGAAAAATGAGTTTCCAGAAGGCGAATGATTTTTGTTTTTCTGGTTTGGTTTTTCCCTTCTACGAAATGGGGGGATAAGAAATAGAGAGTGGATTAATGATGAAGAAATATGATTGTCATAGGTTTGAAGTTGATGGCCTRTATTTTTTAGTATTCAGGAAAGTGAAATCTCCTTTACTTTCAGATGCATTTAATTRATGTTCTACATTAGACACAGAAATTAAGAGTGTGTAGCTTTGTTTACTTTTATGTGAATATGAATTATTGTGACTAACAAATGGTGTTTGGTCGTATTTTTTTTTTTATTAAATTGCCAAAGATTTCTACTTTATCATTTCCTTCCCTGCTCCTCTACAAGTAGAACAGAGCACATTAATTTCTCTGATGTAAAAGTATTTGAATATTATTGTTATTCTTCCTCCAAAATATCCCCTTTTTTTGTGTGACCATGGAGAAGCAATTTTTTTTTTGGTGTCTACCTATATTTTTATTCCTTCGTTTTGGTTCTTCCTGTTCAAGGCAAATTTTAAATATATTTATCTTATAATGGAAATAGAATATTAAAGGATGGATAAAATATTGGAAACTCGCTTTTACCTGGGTTTTAAACATTGTTTCTTTCCTTTACAGAATGCTGCCTTTTTATATGGCCTTGGTTTGGTCTACTTCCATTACAATGCCTTTCAATGGTAAGTTGGAACAAGCTGACAGTGTCAGTATTGTGTGGTGTCCCRTTGGTGTGTGATTATTTCACTCTCAGTTCAGTGTGAGTGTACAATAGTTTAATTTTAGCTTTATTACAGATGTGATGTTTGCAGGTGTTACTGTCCTGGGTCAGTATCTGTCTTAACTGTAGCAAACTTGGGGCAGCCACAACAKTTATGGGAAAAGGAAAGCACTTCAGGAGAAGAATTTGAGCTCCCTGTGATACAATTCAGCAGTGGGGATGGAGCAGAATGATTCAACAGGCTTTTGGGAGCTGTTATTGATAATATGTAGCCTGGGTTTGTTGGAAAGCCTGTTTACAAAAAAATTTCCTCCTGGAAAAGAGGTGGCAAAGTGGGCTTGTCTTCTTTGTGCTTAGTAGGCCGAAATTTTGACAGAGCTGCATCAGGTGAGGGGTTTGGACAAGAAAAAAGCAGTTTGCCTAGACTGCAATAAGATTGTTTAAATCTGYTATAAAAACTCAAGGTTAAAGGAGTTGTAATTTTTGTCAGGGCTTTGGGTCCTGAGCGGGGCTTCTGTTGGTTGTGGGTGGASGGTTGGATTTCATTTGGGATTTTGGTTTTGCTTTATCAGTCATGGGAATGGTARATGGTGAATGGAATGGACTCAGTCACTAGGGTTCTGTTGAAAGGTCCTCAGACTGTTATTGGTGTTTATTCCTGGGGAGATGGAGTTAATTC
Source organism: Malurus melanocephalus (assembly GCF_030028575.1). Classification (NCBI taxonomy): domain Eukaryota; kingdom Metazoa; phylum Chordata; class Aves; order Passeriformes; family Maluridae; genus Malurus; species Malurus melanocephalus. The sequence goes on along the minus strand of NW_026623580.1, from coordinate 498,325 downwards.
ATGGGGAAAAAGACAGAAGTGTGCAGGGTTTAGGTCAGTGCTTTTTTTACACTCAGTATGGAGACTTCTAGTACAGTAAATGTGCCTTTATTGCTTAAAGGTTCCACTGTGTTACTTTACTAAGCCTGACTGCAGTTATGGATGCACTGACTGATGGGTGGGAACAATGAGGCGGGATTTCTCCCCCTCATCTCTCCTTAAATTGTTTCTGTGCATTTGARGAATAAAAGTTTATGCACATTATGCCTCAGGATAATGTATATAAACTTTTATTCTTCAAATTAAAATGAGTTGGTTAAATGATGAGCTCAAAACATGCATTATTTTATCTTGCAGCTTRCTGCTTGCTTTATTGATAATGATGAAATGAATGATGTGTGTTGTACAGGGCATGCAGTTCTATTAATTAGCAAGAGAAGAACAGAAAAGTTTTCAAATAGCCTGAGAATCCACAATTCTAAGGTTGTAATGAGACTTGGTTGAATTTTACCAAGTTTCAGAACATTCTAGTTCACACTGTCTTGTCTTCATCATTTAGCATTCAGAAGTATTTTGTGCACGATTTCTTACAATAGTATCTTGTTACAGTTTGCTCTGTGAAAGTGGTAGATAAACTGTAAGATAAATAAGACAAAGCAGTTAGATTTAGAGTAATTAATTTTTTGAAAAGCCACCTGTTCAACATAGATTTTTGCCATCAGCRGATCATGCTATTTAGTATTAATAAGTTAGAGCTTTGAATTAATTTAGATTTTTCTTCCCTTGTTGACAGTATGAGTGGAAGCTGATGCCTTAACTTAGTTAACTGCACATAGAGCTTAGGTTAAGGTTGAATAGAATAATAAAATTTTCCATTTCATTCATTCAACAAAGGTATGTATAGTGTGCTGCTGAGGCATTGTGTATCATTAAAGTATTGGGTCAAATTTTTGAAGAGGAAAATCCAATGTAGATAMAATCTTACACTTTCATGTGTGATACTGATTTTTAATCCCTTTGACAGCCTTTCTTCCTCCCTCTCTGTGTTTTCTTGGGGACAAGAGGAGAGGRATGTGTAGTTGTTGGTGTTTAGGTGTGACAAAATCGCAGTGAACTTGGAGATGTTAGCAAACCATTTAAAATATGTATTCTTCTTCAAAGRCCTTAATCCTCCACAGAACCCTTGCAGATTGCAAGGAGAATCCTCTTGCAGAGTGAAGTGCTAATCTGTCTTTCTGCTGCATTTATTCCATCTGTTTATGTTCATAGAGGACATGAATCTCTATTTCAGGCAGGCAGAGGAGACCTCAAGACTGTTTAAGGTGGTTTGTTTACCCAGCTTTATCCATGAACTGGGGGGCTTTTCAACATCACCATTTCAGATACTCAGATTTTAACGAGAGGGAAGTACATAGTCCTAAAAGGAAGGAGTAAGAAGTGTTTGAGGTTTTTTTCATGTCTCATATGAACAGGGATAATAAAAAAAGCGAGTGGGAATAAGATCAGCTTTAGAATTATTGTTCATGTATTWTATGTTATTTTTAAAGTTTTTCAGMCTTCATAAAAAGATGTGTTGGATTGGCTCCAAGACACATAATGCACTTCACTGTAAYTCAGTATTGAACACTGGTTTTTATGTACTAAAGCAGCATTGCAGCATTATCTTAAGTATAAAACTTAGTTGTTACTAAGTTGTTACACATCATTTTATGTTGGTGATTTTGTGTAACTGTTCATGTAAGAATTCAAAGTTCCTCATCTTATATATGAAAGTTGCAATGGTGTGATCAGACCAAACTTATTCCATACAATTATTATAGTAAGATGTGCTATAAGGGATTATTTCCATAAGTTGAATTGACTGTAGTAAAATAGATTTTACAGATCTGAAGTTTCAATACTCCCTTCTTTTACACCGTTTRTCACAAGCAGTAAGTGGTTGGTTCATTTTCACTGTTGTTTCTCTGTTCCTTGATCAGAATAGAAAGTGAGTGGTGAGATATTCCCATARCTCATATAATTTCCTGCCCTTCATGAGAGTCTTTTCAATTGAACATTAAAAAATGTCAGTAGTTATTCCAAGGCTACCCTTCATTTCTGTGCAATACCTGCACCCAAGCGTAGTGRCTTGGTTATCAAATTTTTCACTTCATGTCAGTGAGGATTCTGAGCCTGACTGGTTTATCATCTGCTGATTCCACTGACATMAAGATGTAAAGATGGAGTCCAAGCTCTAGGCTTGTGTCCTGAAATTGAATTTAACACCCTGTGGATCCCAATGTACCAGCTGTGGTGCTCCAAGTCCAGACTGCAGTGTTCTCAGTGATCTTGCAAATAGCTGGACAATGTCTGTGAGAAAGGCACAGGATCCCTCAGAAACACATGGCAGGAGACTGAGGTCAGTCACCTTTATTACCCCATTTGGGCTTTTTGCCTGAGGCTGCTCAGTTTTTACCAGATGTAGTTGAGTGTTGTGGAAAATTCAGTGCTCAAAAAAGCCAGAGACTTGCAGGAGGTGATCCAGACCCTTTTCTTCACCTCCATCGTGACTAAAGACCAGTCATTTCTGATGGAACTCCCTGACCATTCTGCTCCCTGATCCTTCCCAAAGCAGAAGCACTGTCATCATCTGTTCAATGTCTAGATACCAAGATATGTAGAACCACCATCTCTGCTTCTTACTGGGTTCTTCCACACAAAAAGTCAAGTGTGTAGTGGGATGTGTAGAAATGCACACTGCCACACTGAATACACACAGTCCGTACATACTGCTTTCTCAAATACTTCTTCCATTTCAGGTGTGTAGGTTTCTATATATGTGTTTTTCAGGTATATAAAATGGGAATGTACTACATATGCTTGTAGTAGTTAACCAGTAATGAAGTGGGACAGTTAACTTTCTTTTTGTTATCTTATCTTGCTGTGATTGCATAGCAAACTGTTCCTGGATTGATGAAAACCCTGATAATGCTAGGGAAAAAAACCCAACTTCTCCCAGCTGCTGTTCTAGAGAAATGTTTAAAGACTGTAATATTTTGCCATTCAACTGTTGCAGTCCTATGGACAGAAGAGGTGTAGCTAAAGACTGTCAAATTATTTCACTAACTGCAGTGTCCTGACCACTGCTGTGCATGTGCATCTTGTTTATGTTCAAACTAGGATCGTTTCAAATAGAAATTTGTCCATCATAGCCTCTCATCACTTTCATTAGAGGCTGTGAAATGATGTGAGGCTTAGAATAGGCAGTCAGAAAATTGAAAGAGGGTAAGAATAAGAAAAGTTTTCACTCAAGGAGCAGCAAGTGACAGAGTAATGTTAGGYTCTTTTATTTTGTATGCTCACTCTGATTGTCATAGATTTTGTTTAAAACGTACAAAAGCGATAACTTTTGAATAGTTAAATTGATGCTCTTTTATTATATTCTTTTGCCTAGTACAAAACTGATTTTCTTCAGTCTATTCAAGCAAAACCATCCAGTAAAAGTCTTATGAGATTTCACTAAATGTTTAATATAATCATCTGTTAATTGTTATTCAYCTGGTTTCTTCACATTCATAATGGTAGGCATTGTTGTATAGATCAGTGGGTGGGACGATAGCTGTGGTATTGATTCTGGCAGTCTTGATTTGGAGATGATAGATTCATGTCATTTTTATTTCTCCTGAATTGCTGTGGCAGTGCTGTGTAAAATGAAAGTCCAGAGGTGTTCTTAATCCTCTGTAGTGTCTCTTTTCCAGTCCTGCTTTCCCATTTCGTTGACTKTTAGATCAACAAAGTTTGATCTAACAACTCTCCTGCCTGTTAATAGAAATGCCCTCAGTCTTAGAGAAAATCTTCATTTAATTTTAATCAATCCTGGTAGACTGAAGCAGATTTGTTTCTCACCACTCACAGTGTCATCAGAGAACAAAAGGAAGGTCATCTCTTGCTGAATTCAGGCAACTGTCATTTATATCCGCAGTGTGAGAGCTCCTGGCCTTTCATTTGATAATTTTCCTTTGGAYTGGTGTGTGTTTAGTCTGCTGAAGGAGTGAGATGAAAGGTTCTGTCTGTGCATAAAGGGCAGTGATGGAGACTCACAAGTGACTTGAGGAAGCCTCTGTGCCACCATCCCTGAAGGAGCTGTTGGACTCATCCAGCTGTTGGGTTACATCTGTGCTTCTGGTTGTGGTCAGGTCATACAAGAGCTTTGAGGGAAAACATCTGGGTAACTTGGATGCCTTGGTTCCTCCAGACCCACATTGCTCTGGGTGTAGGCTTGGACAGAGAACAGAAATGGGATTAGAGATGTTTCAGAGTAAACAAAGATCTCTACAAGAATCAAGTGACTCCTGCTGTGTCTGGAAGACCCAGCTCKGAAATGGGTGTCAGTGATGCTGCAGATGTTCTCGTATTTGATATAAGGGACCGAGTCTGGAGATCTGGGCATGGCAGGGGGAAACAGGCAGAGCTTGTTTTTGATGTGTCCTGTAATTATGAGTACGTTACTATTTTGTTTAAATGTTTCTTGCAGGCAAAATGACATCAGTGTTAATTCAGCTGTGATGTAAAATTGCTTGTCTGTCTGTAAGAGTTAGTAAGTAAACGTCTTTTCAGAGCCTGAGTGTTTTATTCTATAAAAAGTCTACTGAGTATTTAAATGAGGCTGTAGTTACTGAATTAGATGTGAGTACCTAACGCTGGTAAAAACAGTTGAAAATGCTCTTTCAGATCMCTTCATTGGGGAAATTTTGATGATACCCCTTTTCACACTGGTAGAAATAATTTCTGTTTGTTATTCATACTTGTCATCCTGGAAAAACTACCAATTGTAAAATCAATATGCAATTAACACTAGAGTTAAATAGAAGGTAAAATTTCATTTTTAGTTAGTTTAGTCTGCACAGGGGTAAGCCTCACCCAAAGGCTTGGAGGGGCTCTCTGTCACCAGCAGATTCTGTACTAAATGTGACACAGCCTGTCATGTTGTCCACTGATGGTAATTTTCTGGGTTTGAAATGCTGTGCTCCTCTGAAAGACTGGGGTAGGAAACACTCTTGGTTTTTTGAGTGAAAGACAGCATACATTCAAATCAAATTTCAAAACTGTTCTCAAAAGTATTTTATTATACCGTGGCTTTGTTTAACTCTGTTGTCCAGTTGTGACAATGAATATTTCCTGTTCTGTAAGCAAGAGATTACAGAAATAGCTATTGCTCTCAAATTTTCTTAAGTTTTTTTAGAAATCCACTTTTYGGTGATCTTTTCAACAGAGATTCAATGTAGGGGAAACAGAGAAATACTATTTTCTGAACAAGCAAGGATAGCTAAATAAAGAACACGAAATTGAGAGAAATTTGGTTAGCATGGTCACACTCTGTAATGTGCTATAGAACTGCAGTTCTTTTATTCGTGATTTTTGTCTACTCTGTTTGGAATCACAAACAGTGGTTTTCTTCCTTTTTGAGACTTGGGTTATTTGAAGAAAATGTAAATAATGGATTTTAAATACTAGTAGCTAATGTATCTAGTGCCCATATTAGAGTTAAGACTAGAAATGCAAATACACAATAATAGAATCTACCTTCTGGTGTAAAGAAAGTCTAGCTTGAAATACATGCTGATATTTAGTGATCGACCCAGTCTTTGGTCTTTCAGTTTGATCACTGTTTTTGTAGATGATGAAGATGAGCATACTATTATGAGACAAAGATCTTTGTTATGAATTCAGTGTAGATACAAGGTGTGTGACTCACCACCACCAATAGCATTCYAGGGAAGTTTGGATGAGATGTGAGACACTGCATAGCTCTGGTGCAGTTTTGTCCCTTCAGTGCTTCACTTGCCCATTTTCTCTGTGTTGGCAGAAAAGTAGGGTACTGGGTAARGATTGTAATAGAGGAAGTTTCAGTTCTGCAATAAAAATGGAATACTTTTAAAAATCATATTCACTCTTAAGTTCTATTTAATCGAATCAAATAATGCTTTAGGTACGTACGGTTGGTGCATTGTCTAGAGGATGTTCTGTCCCTTCGGTTTTCTTTGCCATCAACCAGAAAAAAAAACGAAGAATTTTAGAGCAGAAAGAATTTTAGAGCAGAAGCATTTTTGCTGAAGGATTCAAAAATGATCATTTATATGTTTTGTGAATAARAAAGTCTGTGAAAAATATTTATTGAATTTTCCATTGCAGCTGCTAGCCTTTTGTCTATATAAATAATGCTGCACTTGGAGAGTAGGAATTAAATCAATGTGCCTAAACAGTCTATTATTTTAGGCACCATGGTTAATCCCTGTGCCTGTGCTGCTTTACAGTGGGTCCAGTTGTCCCCATGGACTGCCCTGTCACCTGCCCACTTGGCATGGACCTGTGGGGTTTCTTGGGACAGCAGATGGGATTGTGCTCCCTGGCCTGGGGGCTCAAGTCTACCCTGAGTGAGGCTGCTTTCTGATTTCTCTTGTTGTGTGATCACTGGTGTATGGGAAGGGATTTTGTTTCAACCTGTCATTGGAYTTCAGGCAACAATGACTCTTAGCTTCTTTCTTAATTCCTCTGTGACTTTAATTCTATTATCTTGTAGTTGCATTTCAGCTGTCCTAGTTTTGTGCAGTGGCCTGAGAGGTAAAACAGTTCTGTTTAGAGTCACTTTGTTTCTGCTCCAAGATAGCATTGTTAGATGGCACTTCTGTTTTATCTGGTACAGTGCTGTCATCAGCAGGGACAAGGGAGAGAGGATTTGAAGGTAAGGAAATAGAATCACAGCCATCTTCACCTATCATGGGAATATGAAAGAAAGTTACTGTGTGAGGAGGTGGCAGACTTTTATATCTGCATTCGGAAGTAATCGAGCAACTGGTATTATTTGAGTCCTTGCGTGGTGCTGGTGCTAGGAAAGGGAGGAGAAAGAGGAAAAAGCAGGTCAATGAGGTGGGAGGAGATTTGTGTGATCTCTCCAAGGCCTTCTGTTCTGCTGCGCTTGGGTGTCTGCACTGCTGGAATCAAAAGCAACCTGACTGTTGTTAGTGAAGTTGCACTAATTTTGTAACTGATCTGTGAGCCGTCCTTTCTGAAATACCAGATATGTTTGTGTATTTCATGCAGCAAATTAGTTTCTCTAAAATTAATAGAAAACATTAGACTTTCAAATATACTGGGATATCTGTTGTTCAAAATTACCAATCCTTGAGGAATCAAAAGCCATGCACCAAAAATGGTACATGTAAACCATTATTTTCATCTGTTCTTCTGTAACAGTGGTTTCTGATCCACTTTGCTAGCCATATAAAAAACATCGATTATAAAGTAATACTTCAGTAAAAAATAATTTTTTAATCTGTGTTTTTCTTCCAGGGCAATTAAAGCATTTCAGGAGGCGCTTTATGTTGATCCCAGCTTTTGTCGAGCCAAGGAAATTCATTTGCGACTTGGGCTTATGTTCAAAGTGAACACAGACTATGAGTCTAGTTTAAAGGTAGGTTTAAGTCCTTTCAAATTGWATTAACATTTCTTACAAGTTGTGTGTTGCGTCTTAAAGCTGCAAGGAATGCATAAGCACAGAACAGTCACAGCCCACCTGCTATAGAAATAGAAGTGCTTTAGTGTGAAGTGTCTTAGTCTGAACAGAATAAGGATAGGTCTGAGGTGTGTGAGGTGCTACACTCCAGATCAAAAATTTGGTGGAGGGCTCTTGTTAAAGTAGTGAACTTAGGGGTAGACTCAGGTTGTTCTGAAAGCTGAAGGAAAAGATTTTAAAAATAGTGGCTTGGTTTAGTCTTTGCTTTTTTTATTATTTCATTTTTTTCTCCCCTAGCTTCCCTGTTGTAAACTGGAAGTTCTTGAAATTAGTAAACTGGAAATTTTTTATGCAAAATAATGCCATTTTTTAAATACAGTTATTACTTTCCTAGCAGTTAATTATTCTTCATTTCCTGGCTTGAGAGTCAGCTTCTAAGGCAACAGTTTTTGGCTAATCAGTTGGAAATGGTTTATGGTAATAGAGCACTTTGCTTCTTCGGTACTTCTTCAGATTCCTTACTATTTACATTCTCTTTTGGTCTCTGTAATCTGTCATTTTATCTCACTCGGTTCAAAACATTTGCCCATGTTATTCTTCTTTCCATTTTCTGCTGTACCCACATRTCCCTTCCTTCCTGGCCTCTAAAATTTATCTATTACGTGTCTTGGAAAAAGGAGCTRTTCTTTTAACCAAGTTATATGTACTGGGAAATACACCTGCAGGCTGAGAATTTTAGGTGATTTTAGGTAATTAAGTGTGATTTATAAACATACTTCTGCATATTAATCTTTCCTTAAAATTACTAAAACTGGTGTTTTGTTTTCAAAAATCTTAYGGCTTCCTTTTCTTGAGAGATTTTTCTGGGTTGTTAGAATCACCTTGTCCAGGATTGGAAAGAGTAGAGTGCTAYTCTCAATTTCCTTCCAGTATTTGTGATAGAGGGAAGCAGTTCYCTCACCAGGCTTCCCTTTTCATCCAGAGTCAAAGGTTTCACCTGCAGAGACAAGTGAAGTTGGAAATTTTATGAAGGTGTAGGAAAGATTCCAGGCAATGAATGGCAAAAGAGATCAAGGAGAGGTAGAGGTAGATCACTGTGTYGGGAAAGTGATTATGTGCAAGCTTGGGTGATCCTATTCCCTTATAATTTGGCACAGATTTAGTATGTCCTGATATATATGGAATAAAGAAGTGCTGAAGTACATTTTGGTTTTATTTTTAAGGAAGCTGAGACAAAACAAGATTAATTTAYAAAGAGGTGGTCATCCTGTAATYAAGTAGTWGAAGAAACTCAGTGATCTCAYAGGTCTTTTCCAATCTATTYGATGATACAATTTTAATTTTTGATATAAATTGATCAATAAATAGATAACCTTTTTCTGCTCTGCCATAAAATTTGCAATTCTATTAGTGAATCAGATATTTAAATAAATATTATGATAACTCAGTCAAAATAATTTCTGGTGTTTGATGTTCACAACTTTGCAAAACAGATCAGTCACTATGAGAATTTTGAGTATATCAAATTTCTAGTTTTCAAAACACAAGCTACAAATGGGAAAACCACTGAAGTAGTATTTTGAAAACAGAAAGAAATTATCTTTTTAAAATGCAAGATTWCGATGATTTCATTGCTTTTATGTGGCATGTGGTTAAGTCACTTAAGAAAACAAATGGCTACAACAAAAGCAGTTTACCCTGGGGCAGAGGGATGGTCTTCAAAAAATGATGAAATGAACACGATGGGTATTTGCATTAAAGATGGTTTATCATTTATCTTAAAGCATTGTAACTGCAGGTTGTTCCTAAAAGTTTGTCTCCTTTTCCACCTTGCAATCCTGATGGCATTGTTCAGCACCCTCAGCTGCATTGAACTGAGTGATTTTTTTTCTTTTTTTGCCTTTCCCCATTTGCACACTGAGCTGGATCAGAAATCTGAGCCAGGTCAGTTTGAGATTGCCCAGTTGGTACATCCAGTGMAAGATTAATGGAATGGGAAGGAGGGGAGAGAGCAGTCTTACACCCTCATTGCTCAAAATGTAATGAGAATCTGCTCTGGAATTACCAACTGAGACACCTGAAGCAGAGTTTTTGGTTTTCTGCCTTTGCTATGGAGGCTGCATTTGTCAGTAGAGAGTAACAATGAGGAACAGAAGAAAGGACCCAGTGGAACAATCCACTGTGTCTCGATCACTTTGAGCTGTTTCCAGTTCATCTCAGCTGTGGATTTAAGGTACAGTTCAGGGACTTACCTACTTTGTTTGAAAATAAAGTGGTACTTATTGAAACATATCAGTTCATACATCAGAATGTGTCAGTTGAGGTGTAGACTAAGCGGAGCAAGCAGTGCTGTAGCTTCTTTAAAAGCCAATCTGACTGTCATTTAAAAAAAAACACACCTTAAACCAGAACTCTGAGTGGCAAGAATATGAGAGGCAAGTCAGAAAATGCTTCTTAGTGAAGAGAAYAAAATGAAGTGCTGATGCACTGGTTATGCTCAAGCATGGGGAGAGTAAAATGGGGAAGAAATGTGAAGAAAGAGTGTGAAAGGATATTTTCACACAATGTCTGTCTCATTCTGTCTGACACTGAGTATCTYATCTTCACACAAAAGAAAGATAAGAAACCCAAAGCAATGAAAATACAGAGTTGTCTTGTGCCTTTTTTGGTTTTGTGGACCTTTTTAAAAGGATCTAGGATTTTAGGGTGTAATTATGGGGTCTGGGATCCAGTCAGCTGGTGACTGGCCTTGAGCACAGATCCTTTCCCTGGGGCTTTTTGCCCAGTTGAGCTCCCCGTTCACACAGAGGCAGAAAGTGGAAGTAACTTTTCATCTGGTATTCACTTGTGACTGCTCTGGATTTCACAGATTGTACCAACGTTGCATTAATGTACTTTGAAATATCATAATGTTTTTGATGGTATTTAAACATTCATGTTAAGTCTATAATTGCTAAGAATAAACCATTGCCAACAGATGAGTCATTGTCAGTAAGAGTCATTGTCAGTAAGAGTCTTCAGGCAAAAGGGGAAGATGGGACTCTGAAGGTCATATATTCCATGTTTTTCACAATTTTAGAGCATTAACCAAAAATCATCTATATTTTATGTAAGCAGTTTAAGCACAAAATTAATTTTTACTATTTTAAGATGTTGATGATCAAGATAATTGCTAGAGTGGCTGTTTAACAAGCATAAAATCAACTCCCAGTGTTTTTTCAAAATCAATTACTGGTTTTGCCTRTTCTGCAGTTAAGACTTGCAGATTACCATGAGTACTCTTGACTTTCYCTGTTACCCCATTGCCATAAACTCTTACAACACCAATGCTGTTGAAAATTACTTGGCCTTTGGGCTTGCATTAAGGGCAAAAAAAAGTGTCCCTTCTGGTTGAAAGAAAACAGTAACCTGACAGATGGGGCTGTGTTACCTTCAGAGGTGAGACATGAACGCTGAATTAGCCCCATTCATTTGAAAAGTACAATTAATTCCAGTATTAATTGGCAGTGATTTGGGGGATGGATTTTTTTAAAAGTTGATGGCTGTAACAGCAACATTCGACTAAGGTTTGCCTCACAGTCCAACATTTTTACTGTTCACTACATGTCCTGCTGCTCCTTTCCTGTTTACCATTTCCTGTGAATGACACAAGGAATTCTGTGTTATGTGGTGGTAGCTGTGGTGGCACGGTGACAATCTGGAAGGGGAATAAAGCAAGATCTCTAGGAATATATATTTTTATTCATTGGGTAAATGTGGTTTAAAAAAAAATCACACTTCTGAGTATATGCCACATTATTTCTGCCATATCATTTGCTGTCCTGGTCATTTTCCTGTTTATTGAATATATTTTTTCAGTTTTGACCTCCTTTTTTCATAGATGTATGTAATCATCTTACATGTGTGTCTCAGTTTTCCTCTTAAGTATTATTATGCATCTTAATTAATTTCTAGCAAATATGTGTGAATGAAAGAGGTTTCAGAGAGAGTTTCCTAGGACATTAATGTATGACAACTGTTGAGTTCTGGGAGCTGAGTACCAGTGAGCTATGGAAACCATTCTTCCTTCTGGTGCTCATCCTGCTTCGTGGAGTTGAAGTCTCGTAGTGGTTTTGGTGCGGAATTAGAGCGATGATCCTGAAAGTCCTTTGAATGCAGAATTCATACTTCTGGGAAAAAAAGAAATCTTTGTCTTTGTATGTATCAGATTGATAACATTGAGAAAACAGTGGGGACCAGGGGGCAGATTTTCTGAGGGTTTTGGTTTTATGAGGGGAAGCTTTGTTTGCTTATGTTTGGAGACTTGTGGTGGGGCAATTTTGTGGGTTTTGTTGGATTTTGTTTGGTTTGTGGGGTGGTTTTTTTAAATGAGTGGTCAGTAGGAATGCTGGACATGAGCAGGTTATTTTATGGCAAACCAAGCAATGTTTTGCTTTGGGAACATTAATTCGTTTTATTACATGTGCACTCTGTACCCAGTAACAAAACCCTTAGAARAATGAGAACTAAATTTCTCATGGTTTCAACTATCTGCCTTCTAGTAGAAATACTGATTCTTTCACTTGCAGAAATTTTCCCTCCTTCTTTGTACAAAAAACAGTTATTCCAGTAGTTTGCTTCAGGCTTATGCTTTCATCTTGCCCGTAAATCATCAATTTAAATATAATTTTAATTTTTTAATTATTCTTCTAAAGATTCTCATTTGTTAGTAATGTTAAGACATGCTGCTTATATTAGGATAAGAAAAAGGCTGCAAAAGAATTAAAATTTATTGGGAAAATGCGCATGAATTGTATGAATATGCATGAAATATAAAGAAATTAAATACTGATGTACTGATGAACAGCTTGAAGTAGTTATTTATAGTCAGTCAGAAACTTTTCTACCACTTACTCAAATATTTCTCCTGTACATATATATTTATGAAATATATTTTTAGCTATTGCAGCTATTATATGCCAGCACATTGCTGTTATAGTCATATCATTCATTTTTATGTGCTTTATCTGAGTAATAAGTAAACAAATATTTAGGAAAGTGAAAATCTGATTTCGAGCCTTCATGTGCTGTTTCACCACCCAGTTATCTTTCATACAGGGTTAGATTAGCAGTTTTTAAGTTWAAACATTGTACGTTGAAACCTTATGGTTTTTAATTTTTAAAAATAACTAGTCAAAATATCTGAAGCTATGAGAAGTTTTAGTTTCTTATGTCTAGTTTTATGTCTGTAATTCTATGAGAAGCAGCTTTTTAAGGAAAAAGCTCTTGCAAGTTGGATATCCAAGATTTTGAGGGCTTCACACAAAAAGCGTTTTGTGGAAAGCAAAAYGAAATTAATCAAAAGATAATTTCAGTAAAAATTGAAAATGGATGGAAAGCAGCATTTGGGATTGAAATTTCTCTCTTTAGTCTTTGTAGTTTTCATATGTCTGTGGTGGAAAGACCACACACAAGAAGTAAAACCATGGAAGTACTTTAATGTAGCATGGCACTGTAATGAAACTGCAGGAGAGTTATTTGCGTGGCTGGTTTTGACAGTGGATAATGATACCACACAGAATGTTGGCTTTTGTTCTCTCTTACCTGATTTTGCATGGGTTTTTGACTAATTTTGAAGTTTTCCTGTAAAAGAGAATTGTAAATGTATTTTAGAAATGTCAYGATTACAAAGAGGAGTAAGTGCTAAAATTAAATTAACGTGCTGTGTGGCGTCTTTGGTCGTTTGAGAGGTGGGAAAGAATCCACCAYGAGAAGAGGAATAGTTGATTCAGAAGCTGAGCTTTGAAGCTTGAAACTAAGAATATTGGTGCTGGAGAGGGTAACCCTGGATGTGTGGATAGGCTGGGAAATGAGATGCTGGAGAAGGGTGCTGTGGAAATGGACCTGGGAGTCATGGTCAGTGGCCAGTTGAATGTGAGGAGGAGTAGCCTGGGAGCCAGGAGAGGCATCCCTGTTTTGGGGACATCAGGCACATCATTGTTAGCCAGGAAACGGAGGGGATTGTCCCACTCTGCTCTGGGCTGGGGTGGCCTCACCTCGAGCACTGGGGGCGGTTTTGGGCACCACGATMTAAGAAAGGCATTGAACTATTGGAGAACATCCAAAGGAGAGCCACAAATATGGTGAAGGGCTTTGAGGAGAAGGGTGAGGAGCAGCTGAAGGCACTTGGTCTGTTCAGCTTGGAGAAGATTGAGGGGAGACCTCAGTGCAGTCACAGCTTCCTTGTGAGGGGACAGGAGGGGCAGGCACTGATCTCTGCTCTGGGTGGCAGTGACAGGAGCCGAGGGAATGGCCTGGGGTTTTGTAAGGACAGGTTTAAATTGGATATCAGGAAAAGGTTCTGCCCCCAGAGGGTGACTGGGCACTGGAACAGCTCCCCAGGGCAGTGGTCACAGCACCGGCCTGACAGAGCTCGAGAAGSGTTTGGACAATGCTCTCATGGTGTCATTCCTGGAGATGGTGCTGTGCAGGGCAGGGAGTGGGACTCGATGATCCTTATGGGGCCCTTCCAGCTCGCCATATTCACTGATCCTGGTACACCTCATTCATGGATGTTACGGTGAGAGACATCTCGGTCTGAACTGTTCCAGCTTTTTCAGGTGTAACTTTAACTGCAAGGCTGGCATTCAGGGCATGCAGAAATACTCACAGGGCAGCCACAGGTTCCCTTTAAGGACTGAACTGTTCTCTGTGTGCAGYCTGGGCACTGTGGGGGCTGGAGGCTGAGTCCTGGAACGACCCCGGCTCGGGGCGGATCAGCTCCGTGGCCGTGCTGGTGCTGCGGCAGACTCCCAGTCATCCCATTTCCCTGTGGCGTTTGTTGCTGCTGGCAGGCTTTCAGGCTGTTAGCACAGGAATAGCCACATTCTGATGTTGCAGAAATAATGCAGAAAATGTGGAAGCAAACGTGAGCGTTGAGATAGCTTTGTGAAAATTGTTATGTTAGATACCGGTCAGTAAATTTAAATGCAGCCTTCTTTTGGCTTGCGAAAATACAGCTTGTATGATCTTTCTGTTTGAAAATGATTTTTCTCTTTGAGCTTGTTAGAACAAGAGATTTTTCGGGGCACACTGCAGCTATTCAGTGTATATGTATATGTGGCCTTTGTTCTTTCTGTCCTCGAGCAGTTTTTTTTCTCCCGTCTGTAAGATGGGGGTTTTTAAATGTTGGACAAAAGTACCCGAATGTTTACCCTACGCAAACCTTTGTCTTGCAAGCTGAATTTGTTCTGAGCTCAGAAGGCAGTGGTGAGCGGCAGGATGAGCCGCTGTAGCAGCACATGGAGCGTGTCCTCTCCTGACCCTCTCCCCTGGTCCCAGAGATGCTGGGCAAATGGAGSCTTGGCACTGTGCCCCGGCTGGTTACACAAGGCTCTCCGTGTCCTACTTATCTGAACAAAAGCCGCTCTGATCAACACGGCCATCACACCTAGGTCACATAGGCAGAAAAAGCCATCTCCTGACAGAATTTTACTGAGTCATGATGGAGCTTTCCTTCATGGTAAGTCRGTGAGGATTGTCAGGTTTCAGATGATGGCTTGCCTTGCTTGCTGAATAAACGCAGAGCCGAGAGCTATCAGACTTGCTGATGTCATCCTGGAGAGGAGGAGGGAGTAGAATCACTACGCTGAGGTCTCAGGTTTGGATGTAAACAGAGACAGCACTGAAAATCTTGCACTGAAAAGAAAAGGGTTCGTTTTGCTTTTGTCATGTATTGATTAAAGAAACAACAAAACCTTAGGTACTCAAATTGTGTGAAGGATGTTAAGTTACCTAAATCAGTGTCAGATTACTGTTACTTTGCTACCAGACCTAATGCTTTCATCAGTTCTCTTTATATGGAATCCACTGTACTTCTCATCCTTGAAAAGGTTATCCTCGGAATTGTTTCCACAATCAGAGGCAAGTCAAGGACTCCTGAGGAAACAGAATAGGCTATGGATAACTCTGCAATTACAGATGGCTACAAATCAAGGTGATTTAGGGCTTGAATGATCTTAAAGGTCTTTTCTAACCTAAAYGATTCTGTGATTGTGCCTTGAGCCGCAGCCCTTGAGGAGAGCCTGTTAGTTTTTAACATTCAGAACACTGCCTTCTAGGTAAATCCTCTTACTGGGGATTTGAATTTCTATAGACTGCTGTCTGCCTTGAGGTATTGTGTGTCGTCTCTGAGCTGCAGCGGCCTCTCCTGCATAACAACTATTGCACACAGCAGTAGCCAGCTCAGTGCTGCAATATTTGAGAGGGGTGCAGATGTTTGCCAGCCGCTGCTGTTGGTTGCAGAAATGGAAGTTGGAAATTATTGCTGTCTTTTAATTTTTTTGGTGCTGGTAATTGTGATTAGTGGATCTGCTTTTGGCTGATGAGGTTGATGTGTTAGAATGCGTGCATGGGGGGATTTTTTGTCTTATATTGAATACTTAACGGGGAGCTATGTATTATTTATCCGGCAAGAGGTGTAGGTTTGCTCGTGGATGTGTATTTCAGAGGTTCTTGGTTTGAAAGGTTCTGGGGTTTCTGTGTATTGCTTTTAATTGTGATAATTGTCTAGTGCAAATGGTKTATTTTTCTGTAGTTACTGGCTTTGGTTTATTCATTTCTTTACCGTTTTTAGATCAGTGAACAGTGCAAGTAGAAATTTACCACACTTGGAAAATTTTCATAATGTGGATTTTGAATTTCAGAAGTTGGCAGTGAATATYTWAATTTTAGGAGGCATTGCTGAGAATATTTCTGGTTTTTTTTTTTACTGTATGGCACTTGATATTGTTGGCATATTTATRTATTAAGATGGTTAGATTTTCTTATATGGTTGTCTGCTTTCTCTCAGGGAGTCTCACTGTAATAACCCTTCAGAAAAGCCGCTACAGAACAGTGGTCAATCTATTCTCTTTAGATCTGCTTATTTTTTATAATAGCATTGCTAGATGAGAGCACATCTGTACCATTCTGCTTTGTCTTTTCATAGTGATTGTAAGTGACGGTGCAAGATGACACATCTGTACAGGAAGGATTTTGTACCTTTTYGATTCATAACACTCAGTGTACAGGCCAAAGCCTTTTTTTTTTCTTTTGTCAGGCAAAATGCAATTTAAGATAGAGCATTTTATTTTTATTTAGGGTTGTTTTTTTAAAGTTGTCTGCTTATTAGAATCACTATGGTAACAGACTAAAGGATGTTTCTGAGGCACTCAACCTGCATTGCAATGTAAGTGAGAAGAGACTGTAAGTTGTCTGCCTGCTAACCAGTAGAGAAATGAACAGGCACAGCAGAGAAATAAGCTAATACTTAATATTTGTAAACTATTATTTAATGGTTGCTCTCAGGTTAAAAAGTTATTTTACAATGTGAGTCCATTGGGTTTTGTGTTCTCTTCTGGGGGTGATRCTATTAAAATGTTCATTAAAAATCATGAATTTGTGTTGTCATTCAACTTGAGTTTGGTTCATTTTTTAAATGCTGTTATGTATTACAAATGATGTTGAAGTGAGTGAGGAGGAAGTTGCATCAGTGTATGTCAGAGCTCATGGGAGTGTCAGCATTCTTCTTATGTCTTGTCCTGGATAATACATYAATTTTCTAAATTTTTGTCCCTATTAAAATTAGGAGGGCTTGGAAATGTGATGATCTGTTGATCTCTTTTAACTCTTAGAGATGTGGGTTATATAAACATGCTGTGCACAAGCAATTATTATGACTGTGAAGAAAGTGAAGTAGCATCTAATARCTCTGTGTGCAGCAGTACTGAAAGTGTGTTGCATAGTTCCATTGATAAAAATTCTTTTTCTTCCCAGCTGTACCAGTAGACTCCCAGTGCCACCTAGTTTGGCATCCTGAATTGTTGAAGCTAAATTATMATTTTTATACTAAGAAATTAAAATACACGAAAGCGTCGGTCCCATTTTGTGGATTAGAAATCACCTGACATTGTATTTTATAAAAAACTATGTTGTATTTATAGGGTAACACTTAGGCTYCTGCATTCCTAGGCGTTCTTTATTGGACTAATACGTTAATTGAAATTTTACACCGTGTGGGAATTTTCTCTGAAGTTTACGGAAAAGTTCGGAGGCACTGGAGTTTCTGTGCCTGTTCCATTCATTTTAATACACTTGTGTCAGACTAAATAGTGGTCATTGAATTAACATGACACTTGCAGACAGACTTCATTGCGCTGCTTTTGTGACCTGTATAGAAGAGTGAAGAACTTACCTCCGAACTTGGAGTGCAGATATGTTTTAAAAGATATTTTTCGTATTCCTTGAGGAAAAGTGATTAARATTAAACAAGCTTTAATGTTTAACTGGAGTTTTCACAACATCTGGAGGAGAGGATGTGAGAAYTTACGAACTTATTATGAACTCATGTTTTAATATAGAGGTATTGGAATTAAACGCTTTTTGACAAGAGTTCARTTTTTTAAGGACTTAAAAGCTCTCAGTTTGTAGGAAGAGAGTCCTGTTTTTTAGATAAGACAGATTGAAAGCTTAAGTGTTTATGAGGCTCAGAGCTGGTGTGTGTGCAGTCCTAGTTGTGTCTATAAAACTTGATCTTCCAATTTTGACCATTCATTTGATGCCTTYGTCCTTCCAGATGCTACCCCAGTTGTTTACTGAAGATCTGTTGCCATCTTAAAATTACTTGGAAACTTCATGATGTTTGCAATAAAAAAAAATTATTTTCCTCTAGTAAGCAGTTGAATAGAAATTGAAAATTGTTTTCTTTAAGACACATGGTAAAATGCAGTATTGATTTTTAAGTACAAAATTGATTTACCTGTAGCAGTTTGCCCAGATGCTAGTATTACTTTGTTTGAAAAGCAAATAATTTTTTTTTCTTTCCAGCATTTTCAGTTAGCTTTGATTGACTGCAATCCCTGCACTTTGTCTAACGCTGAAAGTAAGTAACCAATAAGTATTTATTTTGTTGGGGATTTTTTTTCAAGTCTTATGCCCACAACTGTGTCAATTTTTARTGAACAAGTTTTTCAAAACCAGAAGAATTGGTACTGAGAGATGGAGACTACAAAACCTGTCTCACTCTCTCAGTGGAGATAGATGTTCCAGTGGAATTGTGGATTGTTTTAGTAAATGGAATAAGTAAAAATTGAGACTTAGCTTATTTATTACTCTGAAGACTTGAATTCTGACGGAAACTTACTATTTGACTGCTTTTTATTTATTTATAAACATAACGCTTGTGCYGTGGCACACATTTAATAACAATTATTTAAAACTTTGCGGCATCTTGATAATCTATAAATTTTCAGTGATTATTTTCATGMCATTTAAATGTATAGATCTAAAATTCAGCATCAATCTTAGACTGTATAAATAAGAAAAAATATAAAACTTGCTTTTTTTTTTTGTTTTATTTGACGCCAGCTATATATATTAGTCTGTATTTGAACATGTTAATCTTTAGCACAGTGTCATCTGTCAGAGACAACATYTACTGCAGGCTGTTACAAAATGTCCTGCAGGTATTTATCCATACTTAGTAGAATTATATGCAGGAACAAATGTGTGTTCCCCCATGTTCTGAAGTCTGTAARAATTAAAAAGCAGAGAGTTGTGAAGGAAATGTTTCCTTCAGTTTTTTAAGTACCTTCATGCTGTGGAGCTTTCGTTACCTCCTAAGTCATGCTTCAGAGGCGTTGGATGAAACATTTGGAATCATTTCTCTAAGAACTGGATGGAATTGTGAATATTCTATCAGCAAGGGTAGTGAAAGGGACTTTGTTCACATGGCTGAAACCACTGGCTGCATCAAGGCCRTCATCAAAGCTTTGTTCACTTATCAGGAACAGGCACAGATAATTGTGTAAAAATTTGCAGAATTCTCCCTAAGTCAATAGGCTTTTATTGCTTTTCTACCAGACATGTGATTCTTTATTGTATTTCGTGTTTGTTCATGTTCTTTCTCACTAATTTTATTGGTTTTCACTAAATCTCTGAATTTCTGTAAGGTTTTCCTGACCCTTCCCTCCCAGTGCCCTCTCCCCCCAGATTTGTGTAGAGGGTTGGCCCCATGTAAAGGCTTCACTGCCTGACAAACCCAAAGGAAGGGAGTGAGAGGTACTTGGTCAGGGTCCCCTGTGCTGTTCTGGGAAGGGGAACTGTCCCCTCTGCCCCACCGTGTCAGGTACCCTCACTAAATGCTCCATTTACTCCTCACCCTTGCATTTGTAAAAGCTCTGTGAGTTGTAGCATTACAGTGAGTGTATTCCTAGCAGAAATGTTTGAATACTAAGCATCTCCTCCTATTTAGGCAATCTCTAATGTGACACCTTTAATTTTCCTTTCTCCTCCAAGGCAGCACTTCATTTTGGAGCTTCACACTGGAAGAGTTTTGTTAAGAGGGAAAAAAAAAAAGTTTTTTTGGTTGTTTTTTTTTTTTTTTTTTAAGATAATGAACTCCTGAAACAAAAGCAGGGTTTTTCTTTCATTGGTACAGAGTGAAGTTCGATGATGCAGTGAACATAATGGGTGTGTTATATGCCCGTTAGCAAGGAACACAAAAAGTTTATTAAAATTTCAGATGATGCATTTCATTCTGACCTGGTTTCCAAAGTGCACTCTGCTTCCTTCTTTATAGTGAAGGACAAAACAGTGCACAAAGGGAGATTTTTTCCCTCCCTCATGACCCAGAGTGAAACCCTGAACTCGTTATTACCTATATGGTAATTTGGTGTCACACTATTTTGTAGCTTCAAGGGAAAGAAATCTGTGTAATTGAAATAAATTGAGCTTGGCTCAAACATAGGTATTTTCTCACTTTTAATCCTCAAGAACATGGAGCAAAAGTCTGTCTCAAAGGAACTTTTCTTTCCTCTTCAAAGCARAATGAGGATTACATTCATCTCAATTAGCTTTAGCTATCTACCGTTCCATGGATAGTCTAGGTTAGCAGTTCTTGAGTCTTCTCTCTGATGATTGGAGCAGCATGAGGGTAATTTTCCCTCTGCTTTTACTCTTGAACAACTTTCATTTTTCTTTCTCCAGCCAGCAATCTTCTTGCCTGCCCAAGCTGCTGGTAGTATTATGGCCTTCTGTACAATTTGTATGAGGAATTGAAAATGCTTAACAGTAAYCATCAGAGTATCATCTGTAATTAAYGTTTTTAGTTCAGTTTTAACAGGGGAAAGACAATTCCTAAAAAGGAAGAAAAAGCACCTTAATTTAAGATCCCATATAAAGCTGGTARTATAAAATGTAATTTTCTGTTTGTAACCGAACCAGTCTGTCTCTTGGCAGCTGAATGAATTTTTTTAACATGATTATGTACAGAAAATGCTACCTGTGTTCTCTTACCTCAGCTTCAAGAGATTTTATTGCTAAGTTTACCAAAGGGTTAATGGACTTTGTTTCAGAAAACAAATAAAATATATGGACTGTTTTTCTTAATGTCTGTTGGCACTTTTTGTGCTTTGTTAGGATACAATATTCATTTTCTCTCTGGTCTGGTATATTAAGTGTAAAGTATCAATGTAAAAAATATTCCCTTGGTGTCTTCAAAATGTAATTTTTCCTGGTTTTCCATCGATAAATTTGAAATGTTGTTTATCCCTCACTCCAAAGCAACATGTTGTAAAATTGCTGTTGTTCATTMAAACTAATAATTTTGATTTTCCCACTTTTACAGTTCAGTTTCACATTGCCCACTTATATGAAATCCAGGTAAGCTCTAAGCTCATTTTCATAATGTGTGGTTGAGTTTTGAACTGCATGATRTAATCAGTGTGTGGAATTCAGATTGTAGATGCTGTAGTCAAGCTACACTTAAGTGTTGAATCACTCCAGAAACTTTATTTGCTTTGGCTAAATGAAAAATACTTTTTCTGTGGAGTGTCATGCTATWAAATGGAAGAGCTGTCTTAATAAACATGTATTTACTAATCTCCCAATTTGAGTGCAAGAAATAATGCCAAAATACAACTTTAGRGAAGTTAATTTATGATATTTATGTTTTAAAAGTTACRTATAGATAYAAAAATACTAAAATTTWCAATTCTTACMTATRTTCATACTGTTTCTCATATATACAYACAGAATCAATATCAGCCAGTTGCCCAGGTGCCTTTTGAGTATACTTGGTATGTTTAAC
Organism: Malurus melanocephalus; assembly: GCF_030028575.1. Lineage (NCBI taxonomy): Eukaryota > Metazoa > Chordata > Aves > Passeriformes > Maluridae > Malurus > Malurus melanocephalus. The sequence continues at coordinate 476,747 of NW_026623580.1, read as the reverse complement.
TTGAAATTTYCAGATTTAAGTGCAGTTTTTAAAGTGTTTAAATTTTCAAATTAAACTGTCATATTAGGGATTGAGGTCAACAGCAAACAGAGCTGTGTTACTAATTCTGTGTCAGATCCTACCACAGAGCTTTTCAGGTGCAGTTTTGGGAAATTGCAGAATTTACTGAGCTTCCAGAATATAAGTAAATTGAAACCAAGTAGCTACTGAGGTAGCTATTGTATATTTGTGATTTGGCTGACTGGTTATATAATGTAGATGTTGTGACCTTGTACCACGTTTATAGGTATCATATGACTGAGGAAGGGATGTGACATGAAAACAAATCCTGTTGTAAATTAAATGGATGGCAGACATAAACTGTATTTTCAGTCAGTTAGAAAKCATTTTTCACTGTGCTGTCTTTGGTGGCACAGTGAAAAATGGCCTGGGGTATTTCTGTGTAAATAAAAGATGTAAATCTGATAAACAGAATGTTTTTCTTTTCAGTGCTTTTGGTGCAAAGCCACATGGACAGGACAGAAATCTCCCATCCCAATGCACCATTAAGCAACTTCGTGCATTGTTGTGGTTCTTACTTGGCCACCATCCAGATTCCATTCAACACATWAGTTCTGTTTTACTCCAGCAGATCAAAAGGAAGTTAAACACCCCAGGTCACCGTGCCAGGTGTCCTGTATGACCAGTGTTAGCTGTGCTTAAGCTGTTCTTTCTGATTGACAATTACAGGCAGCAGGAACTTTGTTTTAATGCAAGTCAGAGCAAAAAAAGTTTCAGTGCATTCTGCCCTTTGGTTTGGTTTGTCTCACTCTTTGGTTTGATTGRGAATATCTTGTTTTCTGGAATTTGACAAGCTGAGAAGCACTAGAGTCCTTGTGGCTTCATTCTGGATATTACCTCTGACATGAGGAGAGGTTTTGGGGACAGGCTGATTGCTTGGTTTTTTACAGGACACAATGAAACAGTTTTTTGAACCCCTCTATATACTTGAAAATTATYTACTCTCTTAATATTAATGAAAAGGTTAATTCATTCCTTAATTRAGTACTACAGTAGTGCTCATGACATGATGGATTGCCAGCCCCTGAATAAAGACAAGCCTGGTGCTGAGAAGAATTAGCAGTGGTTTTTCATGGTGTTTGATGCTTGTTTCTATTATTTCACCTGTGGAAGTCAGGTGGCTTGCACGTGTCTAAAGAAAGATTCTGGATTGGGTTCTTTCCCCTTCTCCATTTCTAATACCATTCATGATGCAGCCAGACATTAAGGGCTTTGGAATAAGCACCTATTTATATATAAAGAAAAAGTTCTTCCCTGTGAGGGTGGTGAGGCCCTGGCACAGRKTKCCCAGAGAAGCTGTGGCTGCCCCATCCCTGGAAGTGTCCAAGGCSAGGTCAGACAGAGCTTTGAGCAACCTGGTCTAGTGACAGGTRTCTCTTCCYATKGCAGGGATTTGGAATTAGGTGATTTTTAAGGTCCTTTCCAACTCTAACCACTCTGATTCTATGAARTAAAAAACCAAATGTAAACATTGTGTAAGCTGTTAGGTAGTATTTTAAGGCATATAGGTAAACAGTTTTCTAAAGGGTAAATGATACAACAAATAAAAGCAAAAAATGCTCCAGGTCTGGAAAACATGCTCTGTTTTCATAGACCCTTCTGAAACCTCCTGAGCCTGTAAACATATTTTTCCAAGTGTGAATATTAGGCACTAATATTCACCTAATTTGACATCTGGATTGCTGCCTCTGCTCTCATGCTCTACAGTGAACTTCTGTTCATTTGCTTAACATCCATAGTCATAAACTACAAATTTTGTTCCCAGTGCTAAATTTAAAATTTTTTCCTGATTGTTTTTCTTTTGCTGGACATGGATATTTTATTTATTTATATTATTTGTTTTCTTACCAGTTGTCTGCATTTCATGAACACCAATTAAAAATCTTTTCTACCAACTTCCCCTTGTTCCATTTGAAAGTATGTAATTGTTGTTTTAATTTTTCTTCCTGACTAGAATAAGGTTTTAAAATCACCAGAGTTGTCTTTTATGATTTTGAGATTTCAAGAATTTGATAACATTTTTTAATTCTAGTAGGTATTTAATTGTTTAAATTGTCCCTTTAAAACACCAATACTCATTACTGTGTACTCCTTGCCTAAAACAAATGTAATTAAGCCACAATCATTTTCATTTAGGTGGTCCCATTTATTTTAATATGTTCTTCATCTGTTTGCCAGGATGAAGTTTAATGTTGAATTATCTGTAAGCATATTTGTGGAAGAGGAGGCWCAGAACACCTAAACATTTAAAATACATTCGCTTTTAAGCATTTTTTAAGGGAATGCAAAGACAAATGCTGACCTTATTACCAAATAATTCATCTATTGAGAAGTCTTAACTTTTAATATATACRAACAGCTTATACAGTTCACAGAAGTCAGTAAAGACCCCAGTCCTAACCTGGAAGTGTGTTTTCTGTACCAACACCTGTTTGTATAGGGAACTGAAAATTGAGTGTTTCCAGGCTTCAGGTGCACCTAAACTATACAGCAGATAATAAAATGTCATACCTTCGTTATGTAGGCATAATACTTTTTTTCTACATGTGGTGGGACTCTTACCAGTACAACAAATRTCCTGAAAGAGGCAGTTCAAATATATCAAAGCAAGGAAAGAGGCAAAATTATACCAGCCACCAATTACTGATGATCTTCGTTTTTGTTACAAATTTCCAGGGAGGAATTTGTGGGGGGTTTTCTCAAATCCCCTTAAAAGCAGAATATTCATTGTAGTGTAAGAAGCGTAATGCATGTATGAGGAGTTGACAGAATTTAATAATTTGCAAATTTTCCTCCATTATTTTAAGTAATCAGTTTATAAAACTGCTAGATCTATGGAAGTTATTCTCTTACCATATATACGTCACTTAAAGCTTTCATATGCACTGTATGCAAAAAAAATTSTAGAATTTTTGTCAATGTGTTTGTGTGCTGTCAGTGCTGTGAAATCGTTGCTATTGGTGATCTGTTGTAAGCTTTATGATTAATCCATTTACTTTTTTCCTTTTGCAGAGAAAGTATCACTCTGCAAAGGAAGCTTATGAACAGCTTTTGCAGATCGAAAACCTTCCTGCACAAGTAAAAGCAACTGTCTTACAGCAGTTAGGTATGTAAAATTAACTTTCATTTTCCTCTGTGTTTCGTTTCTTTCCATMTTTGCCTTCAGCAGTGTTTTTAAGGCTCCATTTCCAAAGCGAGTCTTAGGCACACTGCGCATGGTACGTGAGATTTTCACCCAGATAGAACATGTAGCAGTAGATACTCAAGTAAATAAGAGAGAAGGAAAATAATTAAATTTRTAAAATTAAAGAGCTCTTAGACTTGCTGCAGTACATGTTTTAGATTTTGGGCAGTGAGAGGGTGGTCTTTCAGAGAAAGAGTGCAGCAGTTGGAATTCTGTGTTCTCTGTTCTGCCTCTGATGCCATCCCTTGAATAGCCAGGCTAAATGYAGTAAACCTAAATACTCTGTGTCAGACTGGAAGAATGTGGCAGCTGAAAAATTTACTTTTTCTTTCTCTTTAATTATACTGCATARTGAAAATCTATTTCTGTAACTAAAAGATTTATTATCAGGCTCCCTTAAAAAACMTACATAAAAAGTGAAAAGGAATTTTTTTGTAATTGTCATTTTCCATGTTTATAGAAAGCTGATAAATAATTCTTAGACARAAATTTCTCATAAGTGAGTAGAATAAAATGCTTTTGTCCTTTGTGTCATATAAAATATTTCCAGAATATTTTGTTAAAATTGTTCAGCCCAGAACAGTACTTCTTCATTCACCTTCTCCATGCTCTTCATCTAATTTATTATTCTAAATGTTTATTTAGCCTGCTTATGCCCATTTTTCTTTTCTTCCCTTTTCACATAGTGGTCATTTAACTCAGATTTGTAACTGGGATTAAATTATATCCACAGTGCTTTCTTTTTCCATAATGCAAGTTGTGTGTGGAATAATTTGTGCTCTGTGACAAAATGCCAAAATCAGTGGGCTAATTTTGAGTMATCTCTGTGGAATCATAAGTGAAACTGCTGGAGGAGTTTGCTGCAGGACTCTGGATGCTGCTCTTTTTGCTGTCACAGGAACAGATTGCTTAGATCTCAATAAGCCCTTTGAATTTTTATTTTTTTTAAACTTGGTATTATGTCACCCAGTATAAATTGTCAGCAGTTTCATCCAGAAAGGCTGTACATCTGATCAGTGGAAGACAGGCTTCTCAAAAGAGCTGACCAATTCTTTTTCATCTGTTTGATGTATGTTGCCACAATAGAAGCARAGGCACATGGTTGTATTCATGAAATCCTGCCACAGGTCTCTGCGCTGGCAGTAAGGGGCAGTGACTTTKAGAATTGTCTGCTGTCTGAAAACTGGATTAACTCTCTTTATTCAATCAGCATAGGTCACCCAGTTTTGTTGTGTGGGTAGCTTCTCTGTGGAGAAAGGGATAGAGTGGTCTTAACTGGAACATTGAAGGAATAATGCTGTTTCCTTTGCTCTTCTCTGTTAACAGTGGTATTTATCAGAGTCTGGTGTTTATCGCAGATTCAGTCTTTAGCAGCTGGTATTAAAAACACCTCCTCAGGAAGCACAGTCTGGGTGGTGCACTGCTGCTTAGAAAAAATAATAGAAAATACCTGCCATCTGCCAGCATGCTACTTGCAAAACCCAGTCAAAATATATTTGTATTTGTATTTCTATATTGAATTTTTTTTTTTTTACTCTTGACAGAAAAATCAGTTTGGCGCGAAAATAGCCTTTGTTTATTTTCCTTAGCTAGTTAATGTTTACTGAGCCACATTTGGAATTCAGGSTAGTTGAGATATCTTGTGAGAGAGTTACTGAAATCTTTGCTCCTGTTGCTGGCTTCCAAAACTGTGACTGTGGAGGAGAACCCTGTCATTCCCAGATAAACACATATCCAWTTGAGCTGATGCTTGCTGACTGGTTCAGGTAGACAGGAGAGTAAGAGCTGTACAGTTGGATAAGAGCAGTTTGTTTCTTTTCTCTCCTTCTGTGTTCCATTTGCTTTCCAGACAACAATTCTTTTCAACACTTGGCCCAAAATTACATTAAATTTATGAGTCTGAAGATCAAATMTGTCCCAGTATTCTTTCTCCAGTTGTACTCAGCTGTTGCATAAGGAAGGGCATAAGAGCAACATAAACATCTGCTTAGTGTTTCCAAAGTCCTCTCCCAATGTTTTTTGGCTAGGAGCATTCCTAGGTGGTGTCCATGTAATTGGGTGAGACATCTGAGCTGCTGAAATGGGGAAGAGGTTCATCTCYTTAGAGACAGTCATGTTTACTGAGGAAAGAGAGATTGCCACAAGTTCAACATGAGGATGATTGATAAGCGTGAAAAAAGACTCATGAGCTAGGCTATCACATCAGAGGGATTTGTTCCAAATTTGTTCCAAATGAGATTGCAGAGATCCGCAAAACAGCATAGAACATTTGTGAAGTATGGACAACATCAGTGGTTTTGTTTATCCTCTTAAAAATGTCCCAAGAGTGGAAGAGTAGCCAGTATATGCTGGTTGAGAGTTGGAGATGGGTCTTGCAAATGGGAGGGGTTTTGCTTCACCTTCTGTATGTACATTCTTCATTTTGTGCTCAAGGACGGCTCCAGTTACTTTACCTGTGCTGTTCTAGTGGAAAATTTTGTTGGCTCTCCCTTTCTTGCTTTCTGCCTTTTTCAGCTCCCTGTGCAGGAAGATAAAATTAGGAAGCARCCCTTGTTTCAGCAGTGAAACCAGATAGGGATTGCTGGTTCTCATTTCTGTCTTCTAGAAATAGACATGTTCTTTTTTATCAGTGAACCTCAGTAAAGATCTTCCGAAGATACAACATGTTATCTTTCAATCCAGCAAGGTTCTGATGAAACAGAAATTAGGCACACAATGCTTCTAAAGATAGAGGAAATTGTTTTATGTCTTTTTTTTACCCTTGTTCATAATCCCTGAACTATTACCTTTATCTTAGGCTTTGTCTGGAACAGCACCTGGTGCATATATCCTTAATGTGCAGTTACTCAGGTGAATTCCATTAACCGACTTCACAGAAGCTTTTTCTCTTAAAGCATGTGTATTTTCTGTAGGCTTAAGAACTTCAGAGACTTGGGATTTGAATCAAAATCATGGCTTGTTTATTAATTTAATGACACAAAGTTATGTTATGACTCTGCAAAAGTCATTGGGGTTTTTTTTTTTTTCTTTTTTTTTCTCCTCTGATCAGTAGATTTTTGACTTGATTGATTTTCAGTCAAGATAAAGTACTTTTTTCAGCACTGGAACCACTTGACTCCTAACCTGACATTTCTTGCAGTCCATGAAATGTTCGAACTTCTGCTTGTTACCACAATTTTCCTGTGCTATTTTTTTAACCACCTCAGGCAAATGTTCTGTGATTTTGTTTTCAGCTGCCTTTGTTAAGTTTGGAAGTTTGCAGTCCATTTGCAGAAGTGATGTGGTGTCTATTAACAAGTGTGAGCCCATGGAATTAAAAACTGAGTTGTATAGAACAAGTGTTATAAAAATCATAAAGGAAAGTGTAATCACAGAGAATAAAGTAAGGCTGCAAATACTCATCAGTTCAGTTATCAGTCTCGCCTGTCCATGTAGTTAGACTTTTATCAAAAAAGGCACAAGCTTAGGTGCTGAAGTTTCGCTTACAGAGGTGTTAGATGGACAGGCAATGCAGGTGTGTGCACAGCTCTGTCAGTAACCAGAACTTTATACAAACCTTGGGTTCTTTATGAAATTGATATTACAGGGTTCCACAGGGGGCTCTTTATGGGTGGGACACTATAAACACACAGGAATAGTCTTTTGTCACTTCTTATATTTTACGAATGCTGGCTGAAAGGCAGTGGCTTGTTAAGACAAATACATKGATGTTGAGCAAACAGCAAGACATTGCTGAGCACTGTGGTATGCAGTGATTTCAGCAAGCTGGCTGCTGGCTGGCCACAAAGGATTTCCTTGTTTGYACTCACTGTATGAACAGCAGTGAGATGGTTTTGTGGCTGCTTGAAGGAATTCCATCTGAGCATAGAGGCAGATGAGGAGCAGCTGGAGAAGGTGATGAAGGTGCTTTATTTGACTTGGTAACCAAGCCTTGAATCAGTGCTAGAGCAGAGATACATTTTAATAGTGTGTGAAATGTTAGTGGGGAGGATGGGTTGTGGGAGGCCTTTAAAGTGGGGATGAGTAATTTGTCTAATGTAATGAAAGAAGAAAAGGCTTTTGGAAGAATATGATCTGTGTTTAGATTAGTTTGTTATGTATATGAGAGGTGATTGCATTTGTCAAGGTGAATGGAAAATACCTTGTATTAATTAGGAGGAAATGACAGTGTAAGAAAGATTCAAGTGGAGATGCAAAAATTCTTAGTCCAAATATGGGTATGGGACAAGTATAAGAATTTAAAAGAAAAAGAATAAATAACATAAGATGTATATGTTATACATGTTATATATATTTATATATCWTTGGTATGTGTGACAGGGAGAATGGTGGCATTCTTCACAATGTCAGGGAAGGTATCTATGTTCAGAGGAGGAAAGAGTTAACATTCATTTTTATAGTAGAAGATTGAGCAGTTCATAATTTTGCTACTAATCTCTTAGAAAATTACTTAAACATAAAAAAGTGCTTTAAAAGTACTTTTAATGAGTGAGTAATTCTAACTTTGGGTCCTTCTTGTCCTATAATTTTAATATAGAACTTTAAAAGTTTTAAAAGCTTAATAATGTTATATTTAAAGAGACACTAATCTACAAAGTCCTGCTGTGCAAGAGTATTAAGTGATCTTGGGGAATTTCACTTCTCCCATTTTTGGATTCTTTTGTAGGCTGGATGCATCACACCGTGGATCAGCTTGGAGACAAGGCAACCAAGGAAAGCTATGCTATACAGTATCTCCAGAAATCTCTTGAAGCAGATCCAAATTCTGGTCAATCCTGGTATTTCCTTGGAAGGTGAGAAAAGGCTTTATAGACACTGTAACTGTATTTGTAAATTTGTTTGAGGATGCTCATGTTTGTGAGTATCTTACACTGTTTTTCTTCTTAATCCTTTCAGAGGAAAAATGAAGGGAAAATATGTATGTATSTACTGAAATCTTAAGTTTTCTGGGAAGTGTATAAAATTACAAGGTGCTATCATATTTGGGATGAATATAGATTAGAAGTTGAAATGAAGTATGTTACCCAAGTGGCTCTGCTTTTTTTGTAGTTATTATTCARTCTACACATTTACAGTAATCTGAGTGTATCCTGCCTGGTTTTACCTGTTTCTCCTCCTCCATTTTCTGTTCTCCTCTTTTTTTGTAAATCCTCTGTGCATGTTGTTACTTTCCTTCATACCTTTTTCATAATTCTTTCTATTTTCTCAGAATCTCCCTTCTTTAGTTTTTGCACTAAAATACAAGTGTTTTCGTGGGTAAACATCCATTTATAAAGGACATACATGGCAATGTATAGCTCAGACCATTCAAATGTCAATTTAAGTGCTCAGTTAATTTTGTAGTTTTGGACAGTATTTTTTGCTTGAAAAATAACATTCTCAGGTGTAAATCATCCAAGCAAGTTGAGTTCTCAGGCAGGATGGAGCCTGAGTATTCCACACATGSGGCTGCTGTGCTCTGCTCTCAGGTCAGGGTCAAGCCTAGGACTATGAAGATGGGAGGAAAATGCAGGAGATGAGGTGGAAAGTTCAGTGGGAGCATCTCTTGCTTTACAGGGAGGACTAGAGAACAAATGTTTCGGTGCCCCATTTCTCCAGTCCATATGCTGCCAGAAGAGAACAGGATTATGCGGTTGTGCATTCCCTCTTTTTTCCCTTCTCGTGTGTTCCCTTGTGTTACTCCTTCCTCAGCTGGTTGKCCAAACCAGATAGCAAGTTAGTTTAAAGCTATATTTCAAAAATACACCACCACTAYCCTCCTCTCCCACTGGAAAAACTCCATCTCCCCCAAGTTTTGTGGGGGCTTAATGTTAGAGCTACTCTAATGAGAGGCTTCCTGTGTGTGATAAACAAGCAGAGTGAAACGTACCTGTTGAACATGGGGTTACACTGTCATTAAAACCATCTCCTGAAACATTGTATTCAGACAATGGATTTTTTAAGGCAAAGTAATGCTGTATTTTATCATATTCCTTTCCTAGTGTTTCTCAAAAAATACTTGAGAGTGGAGCATGTTTGACAAACCATTGCCTGTACTGTTCTGCTTTCTTTTTATTATTTGCTAGAATAAATTTTCTGTTGTTATTTATGCATTTTGAAAGTTATCAGTTCTTTTTCCAACAGAGACACTTGTTACAAGCAATGCAAGACACAGTTATTGTTGGTTGAACTACTAAATAGATGTAGATATTTGATMTTGGCTTTATATTTGGAGTTTATAATTTTAAATCTGTAGGTATTATTCCCTCTGGTKTAATTGTAGTTCTCTTTAAAGCAAGAATACCTTTGAATTCGTACATGACAACTATTAAAGTGAGACGTAAAAAAAATACAGAATCACACAACTTCTGACAAAATTTGGTGCTCTGTATACACAGTACACAAAGTAACACACAAAGTAACTGGTTTGTTATTTATTGAGGAGGCATGTTCTTGAATATGATTGAGATGCAAGAAATGCACATAAAAAGCYTCCCAGGCAGTCAGGAACCATCCTGATTGAGTTGGTCAGTATCTCTCAATAATTCTGTCTTGTAAAACATTAAGTTTTATAACCATGTGTTTGATGAAATAGGTAACTTAATTGTTTCACTGTAATGCTATCTGTAGATAAATGCTGTTTTTATTGACTGATACGGTATCACAAGTGAAAGAAATGCAACTCTTTCAGATGTGGTGTGACTGTTTTCCTTGCAAATGTAGTAATCCAGGGTTTAAGTCGTTTTAGTGTACATAAATAAATAATTAGTAATACATGTTAAGATGTTTGAGTCTGCTTATGCCTGGCATTCAGAAACAGCAAATGTTGAATGTGTATTTGCATGACTTAACATTTATCAGATCYTTCTTGGTAAGCCATGCTCAATGATTACCTTCTATACATATTACCAAAGTTCTTTTTTTCTTCTCCCAGGTGCTATTCAAGTATTGGGAAAGTTCAGGATGCCTTTATATCTTATAGGCAATCTATTGATAAATCAGAAGCAAGTGCAGATACATGGTGTTCAATAGGGTAAGAATGATACAGGGTAATATAATGATATAATTTCATGCTAATCTATAGAAATAAAGAATATCAGCTATTTTTTTGTAAACTCAGAGGGACTGAAAAGTTTTATTTATTTAAACCTCCATGTTGTCAGACTTGGCTGATTTAAAGTTTAAATAATGCATTTATATTTGCTTCCTCAATTTTTAAAAATACTGAGTATGTTATTACGTGAATCTTGCATATTGAAATTTTATACATTTCTTCTTATTACTGTGGTTTATATAATGCCACCGTTTTTAAGGGGTTGGGGGTGGGGGATGTATATATTTGAGTTGCTTGTGTCTTGACTTTGTTATTAATTCTCCACTTCACTAATCTTTCTATTCAGTGTGCTGTACCAACAGCAAAATCAGCCTATGGATGCTTTACAGGCCTATATCTGTGCTGTACAATTGGACCATGGCCATGCTGCAGCCTGGATGGACCTAGGCACACTCTATGAGTCCTGCAACCAGCCTCAGGATGCCATTAAATGCTACTTAAATGCAACTAGRAGCAAAAATTGTAGTAATACCTCTGCACTTGCAGCACGGATAAAGTATTTACAGGTAAAACTAATGTTTTAGGAAGTGGGGACTACTCTTCCAAACACACGGCAGAGGGGAGGGGAGAAGTCACACACGAGTTTAACTTGCAGTTGTTTGTGGTGTGTATAACCTGTTTTCATGTGTACTGTAAGCATATCATAGCCTGTAATATTTTATTTCTTCATTTTAAGTGGAACTTAATTCCTTATAAACCCTATTTTGCACATTTAATCAAAGCATACTGTTTTACATCATTTTGCTTTTTTCTTTGTATTTGTCTACATTTTTAAGTTCTCATAACATATAGTGAGAATACGCAACACGCTATCTTTCACTCTTGTTTGCAATTTCAGAAAAAAGGAATTATGAGACCTCTGAATCCAGAGCTCATCTTTGTTCTGATTCTCACAAAGGTTTATATTCTGGTTACCCTCTTTATACTTAGCACCTTCCTAAACCCCAAAATTTTAAATCTGTCCTCTCTTTAAGACATAATTAGCTACAGCATTTAGGAAGATTTCATGGACTTGCTCTTACTAAAGTAGGCTTGTGTTAAATTTGCTTTTTACATAATTTTTCCTAGGCTCAGTTGTGTAACCTTCCACAAGGTAGTCTACAGAATAAAACTAAATTACTTCCTAGTATTGAGGAGGCATGGAGCCTACCAATCCCCGCAGAGCTTACCTCCAGGCAGGGTGCCATGAACACAGCACAGCAGGTGAGAAGTTGGGTTATGTTCTGCAGGTGCCCAGCTTTAAGGGTTCTTTACAATCGGTAGTGGTCAAGCTTATTTTATTGAGCACAGGATTGGCTTTGATTAAAAGAAGCCTTTGATTTATTTGCAGAGGGATATTAGATCAAGGAGCTCCCTATAATGTGGGAGAAATATGGGGGTACCAATTTAGAACCTTTGTGGATTTTCATGATTTTAAAAGATTTCATCTTAAATAGAAATGCTGCAGTGGTTTAATAATCCCGTGAAAGGTACACATTCCTCCATTGATGACCATATGGAAACTGATTTTTCAGTTATTGAGATCAGCTTCAGAATATCTGCTCAGCCCTTTTAATATATGTGGGCTGTTAAAATTWAAAAATTTAAAGGAAAGCATGAAGAATATATAGAACCATATTTTTGTCTTCCTTCTGTGATTCTTAGGCTTGTAAACCTCATCATCCAAATACTGAACCTGTACTAGGCCTCACTCAAACACCAATTTCACAGCAATCCTTGCCACTACACATGATTCCTTCTAGCCAAGTAGATGACCTGACCAGTCCTGCCAAGAGGAAAAGAACATCTAGTCCAACAAAGGTATATATTCTGGTGAACTAGAGCCCCCTACCAAAATTATATGGAAATATGCATTAAAATGATGCAGCATGCACAGAATTTGTGCTGTAAATTTTAATCCTTTGGCATCAAGGTGGGGAATGTCTTTAGAAATTTTTAAAAACATTTTTTAAGTGATGTGTTTAATCAGATTCCAGCTCAGACAGGAGGTGCATAAGGGCAGTGCAGATTGGTGGCACTATACTGCAAGTTGCAGTTGTGTCAGCGAGAAAATACAAGTGTAGTCTGATGATTGAAAGGGAGACAATCATGTCATCCTGTCTATTGCCTTTGCTTATATTTAGAATTTAAGTGTTTCATCATCATGTAATAGTGTTACAGTAGATAAAGTATTCAGTTTTTAAARTAGCATACATTTAAGTTAATTGCATAATTTGATTTGCTTGTTTCTCCTTATGGTATTAGGTATCATTAACTTTTTTCTCAGACTACTCTGATACTGTTGGGAATGGTAGAATAAGACTTGGTGTATTTTAGTACATTCTTACTATTATATTATATATTCTTATAATAGTATTCTTGAAACAGTGACTAGTTCTTTCATAAGTAAGATAAAATCTAGATAGTAAAAGAAATTATGTTGGCCCTTTCATCGTCACACATTTTAATGTAATGTTTTCTCTCAGAATACTTCAGATGTTTGGAGCAGTGGCCATACAGTGTCACATCCTCCTGTACAGCAACAAATTCATTCTTGGTGCTTGACACCACAGAAATTACAGGTAGGTATGGGAGATCTTCAGAAGCACTATTATTTTTTTTGTTTCTTTCCTTCTTCCTTTTAAAAAAATAAATCTGGCACATTTTCTGGCTTCACATTTCTGAAATTCAGTGTGAAATACTTCCCAAATAATTCCCAGAGTGTAGTTCAAGTTCTTCTAGTTTTTATGGCTTCTCTGCGTGAAATAAGTTCTGTAGTAAACTAAATGATCTCTACAGAAAYTGAACACTTACACTGTATGCATTCTGTAATGTACAAAATAAAAACATACAGTAACTTTTTGTTACGATATTTTAAAGACAGGTATGCAAATTGTCACACCTGTGTGCAGAGTGAGTTTTGTGACTTGCTGTAATGTTGGGGTGTAGAAGTATTGTAATACCATTTCTTTTCCTCTGAGGTAGCTTCTCGTGTCAAATTGAATAAACAAACAAGCACATTGTACAAAATGATTTCTCAGATGAAATCTGRTGCTGCTTTTCTGTATTTTGTGCCACCTAATACAATTGTATGAAATGCTAGATTTTAGTTTGGAAAACTTGTGTCAGGTGTTTTTAGTTGGAAAGTTTTRTTTTTTCGGTTCATTAGGGCTGGAATTCTATATATTGAAAATCAGGCCCTGCTGGAAACTTCTACCCATGTATTGCAGATACTGCTTTGGATGCAAAGAGAAATAGAAGGGAGCACAGTGCAGAGGCAGAAGGCATTCTCATTAAATGAGCAATATTCCTCTCAACTCCAATATAGTTCTTCAGCTGTTTCTCTGTCTGAACAATATTGGCTTTACTATAATTTTCCCTCCCTCTTCCTCMTGCCTCCCCACCCTTTTGGTCCTTCCTGAATCATTCTTCTGTATCTCTCTCTCTCAGCATTCTCATTTATTCCTCTCTGCTTATTTTTTTTTTTTATTACTTCTGCCCCTATTCAGTCTCACCTTTTTACAGATCCAGCTTCCTCCTCTAAATAGAACCTCTCTTGAGTGCAGTAGACTGGTTGTGCTGGCAATAGCTTGGCAAGGGTCCAGCATATATAAATAGGAAAGCCAAACATGTATGATGCACGAGGAGAGTGAATAAAAAAGCCTTTATTGTATCTTCAAAGTTGTCCTCTCAAAATTGGAAACTCAAAGGCTGGATGGATAGGGCATGCTATGTATACATATGTATATGTATGTGTGTGTATAAATGTATTATTCATTGTATTCCCCTCGAGAGGGAATTCAGAATGGAAGGTACTGTTAATCCAGGGATTTTGGCATGAACCATCTTCATCTGCTTAAGTCATACCACTTAGCATCAGCAAACTTACTGGTAGAATGATGTAGGACGCTGAGTGTTTTAAAATGAACGCAGAGATCAGATTTTTGGTGATAGACACCTAAATTCATCAGTTGCAAATGAGATCAGTATCGTAACTTAACTCTGTAATTAAATCRTACAATTTTCTGGGGTTTTTTTAATATTTTCAGGAGGAGTTTTCATGTGTGCCTATAGGTTTCATTCACTTTGTGATGAACAGTATTAATAAAAGAATAGCACAGTATAAAAAGGTGTTAATATACACATTATTGTAAGAATGGTGTATAATCATAGTTGAATGTAGTTTTATGATACCAGCACACTTAATTTTAGYGTGGTAATAATAATTATACAATCAATTCATTTAAAATGTCTTTTTGTTTTAGTAACTAGTAATAAAGTTTCTTTGCAGGCGAGTGTATGGAAAAATGTTTGAGTCTGCAACAGAAATCGCAATTATTTTCAGTTTTACAAGTCTTGTCTTCATAGATACTTTTTAGTATTTTACACAAGAAAGTTATTAAAAAGTCCATGCAATTTTAGTGATTTTGAACCACACTGCTGTTTTTTTAGCACTTGGAACAGCTGCGTGCAAATCGAAATAATCTAAATCCAGCACAGAAACTTATGCTGGAACAGCTGGAGAGTCAGTTTGTCTTGATGCAGCAACACCAGCAGGTGAGAACAAAAATGTTTCTTGTCTAAAGCACTTTTGTCGGTAATGGAGTCTGTTGTGTTTCWAGAATTCTACAGAATTTCTGTTGTACAGTGTTCTTATGCCCTTTGCTGTGTTAATTCGCTTTTTTTTGTATAAAGGATAGTTGTGGATTAGTGGCTGAGAGGTAATGGGTTTCATTATAGGGCAGTGGGTTAACGTGCAAGTTTTCAAGCCATATTTCCAAGCTAAAGTGAGTGCACACGTCTAAAAGCAATCTTTAAAAAATACTTAGCTGTAGTAAACAGTATTGCAGCTTTTCTCTTGTCGTGTCATTGTTCAYTTCTCTGTGTCCAGCATCAGCAGTAAAACACTCAAACTGAAGGGTTAAGATAAAAAGGGTGCTGATGACTTTACTTAAAATTTACTCGCATTTTTGTGAGCCTTACATTCATCTTGGTTCTCAAAAACAGCTGTCCAGATCTTAAAATGAGTATAAAATTGGGCCTGACCAGTGCAGTWAAGTACGCAAACCTTGTATGATCCTTCCTTTCTCAAGTTCCACAGCCAATGTTGTTGTGCTTTGTTCATGTTCCATTAGATGAGACAAACAGGAGTTGCACAGGTACGATCTACTGGAATTCCTAACGGGCCAACAGCTGATTCATCACTGCCTACAAACTCTGTCTCTGGCCAGCAGCCTCAGGTTGCTCTGACCAGAGTGCCTAACGTCGCTCAGCGTGGAATCCGTCCCGCCTGCCCYGGGCAGCCTATGGCT
>NW_026623580.1:416119-456119 GCF_030028575.1 Malurus melanocephalus | reverse complement strand
CTGCTGTAGAGAATGTAGTTGAAAGGTATTTTAAACTGTACAAAATTTCCTGACCCCTGCATCTAATGATGACATCAGTATGGTTTTACTTGTAGCATTTATATGTCTGTTTTCTTAGAGAAGAAAGACTTCTGAAATAGGTACATGATATCAGTAAATGTCAGATAAATTTATTGCTTCAAAATGTGTTTCCTTCTCATGGAGTTTATGGTTTAATTTCTATTAGGAGCTTTGATACAGCTCCTACAAAAGGAAAATAAGTTGTTTGGATTTTTTCTTTTACTCATTAATGAGTTGCCTTTTATAGGCATRGTTTGTAGGTACTATATAACTGCTTCTCTTTAGATAACAACAGAAACAATATAGATGTTGAAAATAAGAAAATGTTTTAWATAAAGTAATTTTCAGTACTGTTAAGAATCTCTTCAAAATATTTTTTTCTTAATACAAGTAAGACAGATTTGGTCTGTCATTACAAATCAGTGTTCTCATGGAAAAAGTGATAAATAATCACAGAATGTTGAGGTGGGAGGTCCAGGAGGGGACCTCTGGAGATCATCTCATCCATCCTCCCAGGTCAGCAGGGCCAAMTAGAGCAGGTTGCTCAGGGCCGTGTCGAGCCAGGATTTAAATACTTCGAAGGATGGAGAGATTCCACAACGTGCTTGAACAAAACTCTTCATGTTGTGTCACACCAAAAGTAAAAAATCTTTATTTTCCTATGTACTGGTGCRTGGTTTTGGTTATTCTTTCCCTTCTGCGGGACTTGGCATTTCCCTGTGCTGAACTCCCCGAGTTTTGGCCCATTTCTCCTGCCTGTTGGTGTCCCCCTGAGTGGTCACWCAGCCATCTGGTCTATCAGCTTGCCCTGCAGCTCTGTACCAGAGATGGCTTTTTGGATAGTGCTGGTTTCAGCATCTGTGGCTCAAGAACAGGAGCTATTTAGATGGTGGATTGTGGTGAAAATGTGGTCATGCAGCAGGTTCTTAGTCTGTCATGTTGYAGTTTAGATATTTTTGACTCTTCAGGGGTTTAGGTCTTGGTCTGTCTTATGTTCCAGTTGATTAGCAGGTGTGTTACTGTTGTTTTTTGTTTTAAATCAGTAAGCTTGGATCATTTTAGACCAGAGGCAGAATAGATGAACGTAAAACGTGAGGCCAGCCACTAGAAAACCTGGCAGTGATTGCAGTGTGGTTGTGCAGATTACACGGTATTTTCCCAGGTGTCTTCATGATGGAGATGCAGAATGGCACAGAGTTGGAAGGCTCAGTTGTAGAAGTKCAGATAACACTTCTTAGCCCTGACTTAGCAAATATGTTCTACTGTAAGCTACAGTGGCATTGGAAATACAGCAAATTCAGACCCCTCTGCAATAGCCAGKGGCCRGTGGCAGAGGAGGATGGTTGAACCYAGAGCAATAATAACTTAAACTGCTGCAGCTAAATCTGTCAGTGTTCATCTCTGGTGCATGTGCTAGCAGGGAGCCTGTCAGGTAGTCATTAGCTTTGCAAATTCTCGTTTAGTGCTTGCTGCTTGCAGCCCTCTCTATGTAAAACATCTCAAAGCCCTCAGATTTTCTTGGTGCTCTTTGGAGAGATTTGCCTGCTTTCTTAGAAGAAAATTGTTTGAAATCCAAACAAACTGAGAAATTGAAATGMCCATTTAGAGCAATATCATTTCTGTAGCCATGTTTTATGGTTGTCACCGTTTGTGCAAATGTTACCTAAGATGCCATTAAAGTTCACAGAAGTCACTTTAATCATAAACATATGGTTATTGAATGTTAGGGGTTGTACTGTGCTATTTTCCATACTGAACTATGTTTGGAGTTCTCCTGGTTGAAATGTTATCTGTATTTTTCTCTGTTAGAATTCTTGTTGGAATTTTTATCACCTCAATGTATTTTACTCCAAAGTATTTTATTTGGGAGATATATATATATATATATATATGTTTGCTATATTTTATATAGCAAATGTGGTGGTTTTGAGCATTACTCTTTCTGATATTTAAAAAATTATACAGAAACATGTTTATATCATTTTACAAAAAACCCTGCATCTGTTACTGTGACTGAGAGCTCGTAGTTCCTAATGTTGTGGGATTTGATGACTAATACTGATCCATGATATAGCAGTCTGTCGCTATCTGCTACAAAGATAAATTTCATAAGAGAGAAAAAAAATATGGGAAGCCTATTTGTCATCTTTCAAATATTAAGTCTTATTGCAATGTACATTTCCAAGTGACATTTCCACACATACTACATTCATAAAAATTAACCGCTTAGCAGCTTTTTTTTTTTTAAATTAGGACTATGTATTCTTTCTAGTAGAAATATAAAAATAGCTTCAGTGTCTGGTGTTAGGATGAGTGCATTGCAAATAGTCATAATATAAACTGTTACAGACTTCAAGGTTTTTCTCAAAGTTTAGCTGATCTGTCTCCAAAACTGGCATGCAGCTTTCTTGAGACAGTAATGCAAAYAAAATGTTTCACTGTAGTGAGATGCTGCATTTTGATGTGTTCAGTCTGCTGTTGTAGGTGAGATCTGCAGTTTATTTTCAGTAGCAAAACACCATTTTAGCTACAGAAGTCCATAAATCAGCTTTTAATGCGAGTCTGCGTTTGTGCTCTTTGATGGAGGTGTAGCATTCCTAGTGATAAACTTAATTTCCAAGATAAAGGGAGTCTCATAAAGRTGTTTCACTTGGCTTCTTACAGTCGGTATTTTTCCCAGGCTCACATAATCATAATTTTTCAAGGGAGGTAAGATAATACTTTGCCCCATGTAGTTTGCAGGCAGCTCAGAAGGTGTTAAATGTGCTTTTTTTCCTTTCTTTCTTACTGAGTGGAGATTGAGAGCTCCCTCTTCAGCCTGTCTGCACCTTTTTTCAGACAGGCAGAGGMTTTAAAAGCTGGATAATAAGGAAAGGTGGGCAGTGGCAAAAGTGGAGGAGAGGCTTGATTTTTTAGCGACTTCGAGGTCAAAAAATGCATGTCTGGGCTGGGACTRCTCTTACAGGTTTAGAGAAGGGGTTTCTTCTAGGCAAACAATGCTTTCTGAAAACTGCMTATGTCTGCTAATAATAAGAGATTCTGAGAAATACAGTAAGTCACCTGTGCTAGGGCTGGTTACTTGTTAGGGAGAAGGTTCTATGTGTTTTTTTCATAATAATAAAAATTATATAATGCAAATGCTTTATTATACATAATAGTGGGGATTTTTTTCCCTACCATTCTAATAATGTCTGACAGTTTATATTCACAAAGTTGAGGACAAGGATTTCTCAGCCTTTTATGGAGTAGCTGATTAGCCCTTGCTTTGTTTTAAGATGCTCAGAAATACACATTAAAGCTCTGGAGCAGAGTTTTGGGCAGAATGTCCTTGTCACAGATGTGTGCTTGACTAACAAGGAAAAATATCTGGGAGGGAGAATTTTAAAAGATAATCTGCCTAAAGGTCTGCTAATTTGCCTAAAACACCACCCCCACCCCCACCCCCCCATTTTGACTTAGTAAAATGGAAGACATTTATATGCTAATATATCAGCTGCTGTGAACTAAAATATTACATGTTGACCTTTATTTTAACACAGTGTAAGGTAATGCAAAAACAAAGAATTGAAAGTACTTCCCGTGGTACTGATTACATTTGAATGCTGTCTCTGTAAGTGGTGTCTTGAGATTCAAAACTCATTTTGTGACCCAAAATGTTGATTTTAAGAATTACTGTAAAGATTGCAGAAAAGCTTGCAGAATAATACTGCAGAAAAGCTTGCATAAAAATACTTTCTTTTTCCTTAAAAAAAAAATTTTAAAAAAAGAAACAAATAACAGCAAATCCTAAAACACAACAAGAAGAAAAAACAGACAGGACCCCGGTGCTAGAATAAGCTTAATGCASGAGGAAAAGGGAGTTGTCCTGTAGTATTAGTTTTTATATATTGGAGCTACACTGTATTGGGCCTTAGATGTATTCATGTGTGTCAGTTGTTACATACATACCCTTATTTTATTTGATATGTTCTGAAAGATGTTCTGTCTTCATCTCCAATGTGGATAATTATATTGTTATCTTCTGGCATATTCTTCTTGCTATCTGACAAAAGTTAGTTGATACAATCTGTTGCTCTGTTGTCTTAATGGTATTCTCTAGGCAAAAATAGACATTTTGACAGGTAGGAACAGCTGGATGTAACTTGGAATTTTTTTTATAGCTGGAGCACTAGATTAATCATTTTTATTTTCTTCCTCATTATTCTGCATTTGGCTCTGTTTACTATATGCTTACTTCAAAACCAGAGTGTTTATGTTCTTTTGAAGTCGCACTGAAGTCCTCAGATGTCTATTTGTTAAATATTTTTTTTTTCTTCAGATGCAGGTTTAAAAAAAGTCTTGTTTAAGAGAAGCCATTTTTTGCATCTTTCATACCCTACAGGTTTATTTGTGGTTAGAGCACAAAAAACATGGAATTAGTAGCAGTTTGGGGATTAAGTAATGCACAAGAGTTGATTCACAATTGATCTACTGCAGGAGAGTGAACTGTGGGATAATGAAGTTCCTCATCTCACAGGAGGGATTTTATCAGAARGCAACATGGTAATGCTTACCACCAAAAGCTGATTATTTGGCCTGTTAATGTTTCTACGGTTTTGTGTGTTGCTTAAGAACAAAGGAGCATCRGAGAAATGGAAGTTTGGTGGTTTTTGAAGTGAAAGCAATTTATTAGAAAAGGCATTCAGAATTCTTGCATTGCAATAAAATAAAATCAGAATTAGTTAGAAATAAATGCTGGGAGACTCTCGTTTTGCTTTATGTAAACAAGTGTTGTCTTCATAAAAGCTGCTCAAGTTAAGCCATTAGGTGAAAGGAGATGCTTTGTATCATAAAATGCAAAACACATGCCAAAGAGAAAACTCGGTTTGATTCTTCTTTTATTACGTGTGAATAGGTTGTCTGCTCTGTAGAARCAGACTCGGTAAATGCTTTGTTTTGCCAAAGACTAAAGTGAGCACTTAAGTAGGGCAAGATAATTGCAGGGGCTGAAAAGTTTCTTTATATCCATCTTCCTTGGTGCGAATGTTGAGGAAATATTTAACAGAGCCGCATTCTCTTGGTGGGGTGAAATGAGGTTGCTGAGAAGGGGTCAGACATAGGGTGCTGGCACAGCAATTGATACTTGTACRAGGAGCTTCCCTTGAGGGGCCAGACAATGTCAGTGAAAAGCCACAAGGAATTGAGAAATGCAGGAGCTGAGCTATTGACTCACATATGCAAATCTCATTAAGATGCTGCTCTGGAGAACAGTAGGGTGGCAAATGGGCTCSTCTTGTTAAACTGCTGCTGGAGTGYAGGGATGAAAGGGARTTGAGGAGGTGATTCTGGGCAGTGTAAGTGTGATTTGGTTAGTCTTCTCTACCAGTAAAACTGGTTGCAAGTTTGGTAAACTGTTTACATAGTAAAGTAAATTTCTTTAAGCCTCTGAGCAAATTAACAGATAAAAGAGTGTGTTTTTAGATTAATTATCCTTCCTGAGATTCCTAGAGAAAATCTCCTGKTAAGGTCACTTAAAAMAAWWAAAAMMAMMARRAAAAAAAACAACAACAAAACAATCAACACAATCCCACGTAGTTTTTGAGCATAAGTGAAAACCATGTGATTAAAAGAAGAAAATACGGTGAAAATAACCGGTCTGAGTTTATTAGAAAAGCCGATTGTTAATACATAGGGGGGGAAAGAAAGAAGAGTGTGCTGCTTTGTTTGGATGTGTATCAGGTTTCCTTAAAGAGACTGTTACCAAAAGCTCTCTTCTGTGCTCTTAGAAATGTAAGTATCTTTTCCCTGTGAGCARTCTTTCGGAAAGGGGAATTAATGAAACATTATCACAAGACTTGAGATTTAACACTCAAGCTGTTTATTTCTATTGAAGTGAAACCAGCTGATCTCTCACTCAGCTGTTTCACTGAACTCACTCAGAGTTTCAACTGGTGCATCTAAYTGACATCCCASAGAAGGGATAAAAACCCAATATCCMTCTCAGTTARGAGAGTCTACCAGTTGTCCTTTCTAAAACTGGTCTGAGCTCAAGTCTTTCCTTTAAGCAGAGAAGTTCCTGAATTGTCTTGTTTTGTTTCTCATAAAAGAAATAAGAAATATCTTGCTTATTTTTTTTCCTCATTATTTAGCAAATGTTGTTCACAGCCTTGAARGAACAGGCCAAATAAAACTTAGAGGTAAGAGGTTCTCAGAGAGTTCTGAAGAGCCAAGCAACTGGGTTACTGGGCAACTTTGTGTCAGCTGCAAGTTGCTCTTGTCATTTTTATGGTGATGYATGGAAAGACTCATCTGAAAACTCTGAAGCATTTCTGAACTTGAAAGCTTTACCAATTTGGTATAATAGGGGAAGGCAAATGAGAAGCGTAGGTTTGACTGTAATGCGTATTAAAAGGGGCTAATAAGGGGTTTTTACAGTTCTTTTTGCTTGGTGTTCAGAGAGGGAAAGTRTAGAGCAATCCATTGAGAAAAGTGACAGGAGACCAGGAGAGATGAGCTGCCTCTCTCGGGGCTGTGTAAAACGATAAGAAATATAGGACAGCAAAGAGAAGAGTTTTTTCATGGAAACTGTGCTAAGACATTGGAATAGTCTGCCCGGGGAGCTGGTGGTCACCATCCCTGGAGATGTTCAAGGTGGTTCCATGGTCAAGTTGACGTTCTTTTGTTTGGTCTCAGGTTGCACTCACTGATTGCTGAGGTCTTTTCTAACTTTAATGGTTTGTTGATTTTATGAAGGTGGTCTGGGCTAAATAGTCTGGGAAAAGGTCTGGTAAATGGTCAGCATTTACACAAGTGCAGTAAATCCATTTCCTGAGGAGGAGTGGGAAAGGCAGTGCAGAGGCTGAAGTGGACAGACTTCTTGCTCTGAGGGTTCTGTTGGAGCCTGGGGCAGAAGAAATTTCTTACTGAAATTTCTTAGAGTCTGTTCTTACTGAGGGTGCTGCTCCCTGAGCCTGGTGTGGGAAGTCAGTGAATCACTAGTTTGAGAACTCCATAGTCCCGAGGAAAAGAGCCTAAATGTATTTGAAAGGAAGTACTTTATGGAAAAAGGATCTGGATTAAATTTGTGTTTTGTTCTTAAAAACAAGAAAAGGCATTTTTGTTCTATTGGGAATTTTATTTACAAGCGGAGGGGTTTTGTTTGGCTTCGAGACAGAATTGTTCAGTTTCTCTAAAGGCACTTACATCTGTCAAGTGAGCTGCACCATAGCAAAAGTTTTCAGAATAAAATTTGACATAGTGTGATTTCACAAGCTAAACACTGCTCAGAATAAGAGATTCTGTTTTGTTCAAAAGGCAAATACAGAAATCCGCATTATCTGAATTATCTGAAAATTAAAAGAACATAGGAAASATTTACAGTTTAGAGGGAAAGGCAACAGTATGAAAAAGTTTGGTGCCCCTTGTTAAAATGCTTTTCTTACGTAAGGCACTGATGTGATTCTGTTTGTYTTACAGCCTAAGAGCAAGGTGATCAGCCAATGAAATAGAAAGGAAAGATGTGAAAGTCATTAAGAAAAGAAAAAAAAAGGAACATTACTTCTTACATAACGTGTAATTAACCTRTGAAATTCACTGCCAACCTGTACTATTGAGGTCAAAACCAGAACAGAATTCAAAAATAATTAGAAATACATTTGCATAATGAGAAAATCCACAGTTCTATTGTAGGGTTTTCTGTAGGTTTCATGAAAGATCTCTGGGAGTATTGCCAGCYAGTACCTGGTTGTGAAAGGCTGGGTTAGAGGATTGCACGATAAACAGGTTGTGTGATTATCTGGTATTTTTTGCATTATAGTGTCATGTAAGCTTGACTTAACTTCTTTATATTCCCCTTGGAGAGCTCCTCTCTTTATCCCCTGGCTACAGAAGGAGCTTGSGGAGGTGACCCTCGGAGAGCCAAGTGGGGTGTTGTGTGTAACCACCTCGGTGGGGATTGACAGGTGTTTTTCTGTGGTTTGGTAATAATTCTCAGTAAGAAAGCAACAGATTGTGGGTATTTCTGCTTTGAATCAGGATGGCATCAAGTCAGTGCTGTGCAACTCCAATGCTTCAACCAGTTCCTTCTGCAGGCACGTTTTGGGAATGTCTTGTTCCTTCCTCTTTGTAGATTAATTAATTCTGATAGAATTGAGATAGAGTATCAAATAAATCCRCAGTGCCTTATGCTCATTTTAAATGGGATTTTTATTGGGGGAAGAGAGGGTATTCATTTTGTTCTTCAGAAGAACTGTAATCTCTTGAGCAGTAAAACCTTGTTAATTCTCATACAACTAATCCTCAAATAATAATTTGCTTAGACTGACTTCACAACAARAATAACTGATTAAGCACAAATGCTTGTAACTTACTCTGTTTTGACCTGTAAATTGTATAAAATCCAGATGTATAGATAATTGAAGTTTTTAGCAACTTTTCATTATCATCAAAAAGTCATTATCACCCAAGTAGACACAAAAAGGACAAATACTTTCAAAAGTACTGAAGCCAAGMGTTCTAGAAAACATAGAAATTTATGTCTGGAAGAGGAAAACCTGTAGACAAGAACAAAAAAAAAGAAACAAAAAAAATAGTGACTGCACATAAGTATTAGCATGGTCAGTAGMGGCAAGAGTGTTCAGTAAATATTTTTGTTCTGTGCTTGGGAAAAAGGCAGATAAAGTGTTCACATCATGGGATGTACTCTTGTTTTGAAGGAGAAAGTTAAACAGCAGTTACAGTTAAATTTGGCATTAGAGGYCCAGATAACATACATCCATGAACTCTGAAAGAGAAGGTCAGGGAACTGTTCATCATTCATAAAGATTTTTTTAATAGTTCTTGGAAAACAGGAAAATTTCCAGAGGACTTGAAGAGCACACTTCCTGAGAAACAGACATAATYCTTTAAGTCTGGCATTAGGCTTTGGTGAAATAATAAAAATACTGAGGTGATTAATAAATGTAAGGAATGATAATTAATGATTCTTGGTTCTCGGAAAATAAGTTTTGTCCTGTTAACTTTAGTATTTTTTAGGTAGTTTGAGCTTTTGTAATAAAATAGAGTTCAAATTGATATAGCTGTGTAACACATGTAGCTTTAAACCTGCATGATACTTCTTTTTTGGTCAGGTGGGGTGACACAGAGCCAGTCCAGTACCTAAGACATGTCTGACAACTGCCTGATTTAAGTTTTCTGTGGGTGCCTATTGTGAAAAAACTGTATCACACCTGTGCTTCTGGTCAGCTGTGTGCTTTGGTACAGCCAGAGGGGAAGTTCTTACCTAAGGCTGAAGGCTGTAAACTTACCTTTCARAAGCTGTGGGAATGTATCCTAGAAAGTAGTAAAATAGAATTAAAAGGGTTTTTTTTAATGAATGTAATGATTGATTATTCAAGAGATGCCATGATTACATGAAATAATCCCAAGCAAGCAGCAACAAGAGAAGAAGGACATAGTCATAAGCTGCACCAAGGGAGGTTTAGGTTGAAAATKAGAAGGAATTTCTTCACAGAAGGGGTGATAAGACATTGGAATGTGCTGGCCAGGGAGRTGGYRTCACCTGGAKGTGTTTAAGAAAAGGCTGGACATGGCACTCAGTGCTGTGGTCTGCCTGACAAGGTGGTGATTGGTCATAGGTTGGGTTCCATGTTCTCTTCATCCCTTCATGACAGCTTTGTAGGTGACTGCGTATCCAGTTTCTTTTGGGGCATGAATCAGGCTTGTTTTGTCTTGAGCAGTACATTTGTTGCCTCCTTCAGTCTTTATGAAATCCTCTCACAAAAACTGCATTTGTGAAGCTGAGATGTGTGAGATTTTCAGCACAGTTGCTCTGGCCAAAAAGGGTCTTTCGCTTTCCTTGCACTGCAGTTCTGCWTTTCCAGAAGTGGATAGGCTGGCAGTGGATACTCACACTGTGGTAGCAAATATTTTTAGTACTTYTGTAGTGTTTTTTATGATTTCTATTGCTCTGTTTGGCATGCTAACAATTACAGAATTATTATTTAATAGYTTTCTTGCCTTGTTATTAATAGTAAGATATTCTGATTCATAGTTACAAAAAATACGATGGGAAAAAAAATGATAGAGTGAAGCTGGTCTGTTAAAGACAACTTTAAATATTCTGCCCATCTGTTTCCTGTGCCACTTAAAGTATCAATGTTTTGCTATCTCAGCTTAGCTTTTCTTTGTCCATTTTCCTCTCTTAAAATTTCCACATASAGTTTTAGTAGCTTAATAGGAAATTATAGTATGCAATTGGTAATATCAGCTTCAAGTACTGGGTTTGTGAGATATCTTTGTTCATTTGATCTTTTCCTTCATTCTGTTTCCTCCCTTTCTCCTCTCCCTTTTCAGACCTGTAGTTTCTCCAAGTGTACAGAAGTTTCTTCTCTCTCCATTGTCCCCTTGCCTGAAGCCCCCATGTGCCCTGGCTTTACTGAGCTTTCACTGTGATTACCTTGCTGTGACTGCAGCATCTCAAGTCACACTAGTTCTGAGCATTGTCCCTTTTTCTTCAAGTTCACCTTTTTTCATTTTTCTTGACTTAGAAATTTCCTGAGARCTGTTAATCGATGCAAACTGAATTTTGTCAACGTTCTCTCTTATTTTTGATACTACACGTTTGTTTTTCTTGGTTTTATTTCTCAGTCTGGTAATGCAGAGATAATAGTAACATCTGAAACCTGCAGTTGAGATTCCAGTTTCACTTTGCATGAATGATCTGAATCTTAGGTTTATTCAGCTGTCGTCAATACATTTCTGTGTGGTGAKGATTTTATATTGCCATGTTATTTTTGGGTTCTCTTTTTGTTTGCCTTGTTGGAGTTTCTTTGTGCATTGTGGGGAAAAGAAAGCCTTTGCAATAGTTACCTCAGACATAAAGCGCCAGGCAGTTATTTTTTTGCCAAGTTAGCTGATACCTAATCAAAGCTTCTGCATCACTCTTTCACTTTCTTGGAAGTGAAATTCTGGCATTGGATTCACCTAGTACAAGGAATAAGCTGTTTGGTACTTTGACAGGTGTGCTTTGGGATGTGTGAGATGTTTGCTCATTTTCTTTAATATCTTTGTTGTGTCAGTGTGTCTGGTCTGATCTCAAGCCTTGARTCCATCTTATGGGTTCTGGTAGCTTGATTAGAGGCTGTGATCTCATGCGCCAGTATCTGGCCATACCATCTTTCTCAGTTTTGGAAGCAAGYTCTGTGGCTGGGCATTTCATCCAATGCAAGTCAGATGTGTTTTCTGCTGAAGACTGGTGTTATCAAAAAAAATTTTTAGTAACCAGTGAGTTCTAYAAAGATATATGACTCAATTATACATTAGAAACATCCTGTTTTGTGGGATGTAACAGTAAGTCAAGTGAGGTTGAAAGAAGGATTTGAATAGTGTTTAGTAGGAAGAATYGGGAAGTAGTTGAGTCATTTTAACAAGAATGGGGACTGTGTTTTAAGGGACTGTTTTGTCAGTACTTTCCAAGTGAAGGTTACTGGCTATTGACTGTAGGAAAAGCTTTGAATGGAGACATTTTRGGTTATGCATTATAGGAAAAGTTGCACATACAGGGGTCCTGCCCACCTGGAGATCTCCAGAGAGAGGCTGCAAATACAGCACTGAGGGTCTCACTGCACTCACACACGGGCATTGATGCAACAACTGGCTGGGGTAGGGCCTCTTCTTACTCCAAAATGCAGCAGTGATTATTCTGCTCCAAAATRTGTAAGTCAGGGAGGGGTAGGTGTGGTTCAGCTCAGTGTCTGTAGTGTAGTTCTCGTTCGGTTTTGTGACTCAGCAGTTTTTTGGCTGAGGCATTGTCATTTTCTGACTACTGCTCTCTACCTCAGCTCCTATGGAATGATCATCCACTTGCTAAGGTTCTTCATTTCCTGTTGGAACCTTCTTTTCCTGTTAAATTTTGTCAAATGCGTCATGCTTGCTTTTATTTAAAATGGCTGTATTTTTAACTAATAGTGGTGATGTTGCAGATTCAGCAAGCAAAGTGAGAATAAGTTTGAATAATGTCAAATTATGCATGGAAAATTCTTGATTAAAACATACGAGCTTTATTTGCATCTTAAATTATGGTTTCTCTTTTTACAACAAATATTATTTTGCATAAGAGATTACACTGATTTGCATTTTTTTTATTTGTCAAGTATTGACAGAGACAGCTCTTCTTTCTTTTTAGGAATCTGGGTAAAAATGGGTTATCTAACAGTAGTATTCTATTGGATAAATGCCCACCTCCACGACCACCGCCTCCACCGTACCCTCCCTTGCCAAAGGACAAGCTGAATCCACCTACACCTAGTATTTATGTAAGTAAATCTAGTGGCAGAAGTACATTGCTGCGTGTCTTTTRTAATTGTTTGGATATCTGAATTACATAATGTAATTATTTTAAAGATGCTCTGTTCATCACTGAGTTCCAATTACGGTGCTCTCCAAACTGGTATATAGGCGTGGAGAAATGCTAACCTTAAAGAAACTTTTGAGACATAGTTGGACTCTTAAAATATTGTAAATTAACAATTTCAGTGAACAGAAAGAAAAATACTTCAGATTTTGTATTTTTAATACCCACAATGTTGGCAGAATAAGGAAAACACTTCATTTGATACAATGCACAGTATTTCAAAACAGTATGTACAAGTTTTTGCAGATGACAGCTTATGTATAAATGTACCAGTAGCTAAACTAAACTCCCATAACAATCCGCTTCAAAACATAGTGAAGAAAATGAATAAAAGTTGAGGTGATGTTAAGAACAAAATGTCACCAGGAAAAGGCAGGGTTTAGTTGAGCAGTATTTTCTTATGCCAGCACTAAAACTTCTGTTCTGAAAAGAAAGTTTCATAATAGCTTCTTTGAACTAACTTCCTTAATAATAGAAGAATAAATTACAGGATATCCACTTCCTTAATAGCAGAAGAATAAATTACAGTAAGTCCACAGAGGCAGTGGGAAAAGCTCGAGCTGGCTTTGGTCACCTCAGTTTGGGACCAGAAGAGGTTGGCACTTGGGTCTCATTGTGCCCAAGGAGGCTTCCTGAGAGCTGGGTTAGGCTGGATGCAATAGATCTGAACTCATCTGCCTTAATAAAACTCCATCCCAGCTTTGTTGATTCCTCACAAAGCTGGAAAGTCTCTGTGCTGCCACAGACTGTGCRGATGTGCTGCTGTTTGGGAACTCTGTGTTGTGTTTTGTTTATTGCAAGAAATCTCTTCAGCTTTCTAAAAGATTCATAGCAATTAAAAAAAAATCAGGAGGGAGACTGTAGCATAAAATTGAGGTTATAGGTGCAGAGAAGCATAAGAAAATCAAATCAACCTTTTTGGTTAATATGAGATATACCATGAGAGTAGTCTTTTAATTTCTTGTTTCTTGTATACATTATCTGTAAAATTAGTGCTTTTTTACTTCTGAAAAGAAACTGTATTGTTCTTCAGAGAATTCTGTAGATTTAGGGAATGTACAAGGCTGCTGTCAGATAAAGAAATCAAGTTCGGGAAACCTGAGTTGCAAAGCTGAAGCAACCTGGGAATAATTCATGCCAAGAAACAAATTACAGTAACAAATTAATTTCAGGAGTGAACCCAGCATTTACCATAGAAAGAGTTGTATGGTGTAGCTGTTCATTCCCCACAGTGCAGGGAAATAGAGGGAATTCCTGTTTTCTTTCTGTTCTTTCTYTTTTTTTTTTTTAACTATTCTTTCTTATTTTACAAATAAAGAATCTAGATTGGTCTGACATCTAATATTCCATTATAATTTTGCAGTTGGAAAATAAACGAGATGCTTTCTTTCCACCTTTACATCAATTTTGTACAAATCCAAACAACCCTGTTACTGTAATACGTGGCCTTGCTGGAGCGCTTAAATTAGGTAAATTTACTTTTGTGGGTTTTTTTTTTTAACTCTGGGGAAAATATACGTTTTTTTAAAAAGAAGTCTCTCAGTTCTTAAAAGTGGGTATTGTATTTCTGTAATACTGTATAACCTGTATATTCCAAATCATTAGGATAATTCATCATTTCTCAGTTTTCTGTTGTTTCTAATTTTGGTCATGTCAAAAAAAACCCCTACCACAAATGCAGCAGTTTTTGTTGAGCACAGAGAGGAGCTGAGCTGTGGATATGGAAGTTTACTGCTGGACATTTTCGTATAAAAACTGGATGCATGTCTTTGTGTTTAGATCTATGATCTATAATTTGACTGTGCAACATTCTGAGGTCTGTATATAGACAAAACTATCCCTGCTGGTAGGAAACATGTTATGTGATGGAACACTCTGGTTTAGAAAATACTTTCTTGGTAATAGGTTTGAACAATAGATTGTTTGCAGATTTGATTACCCAAGGCATATAAAACCTTTAATGTAGTCCATAGCTGCCAAGTTTTTTCGGATTTTCTACTGTATCCGAGGGGAAAAGTTTTTTGGGTGTCAATAATTACTGTACAGGTGGGCAGTGTTGTGAAGAATAAGGGGGTAAAAATAATTTTAGAGTAAGSCTTTTGGTAACTTCAGGCATATTCCTGATTTTTTAAAATTATATTTTAACCCTCATTTATTAATTTTATCCCTKTTAATTAGATCTAGGACTCTTCTCTACTAAGACATTGGTAGAAGCAAATAATGAACACATAGTAGAAGTAAGGACACAGCTACTGCAGCCAGCAGATGAAAACTGGGACCCCACTGGAACAAAGAAAATCTGGCGTTGTGAAAGCAGTAGATCTCATACAACAATTGCTAAATATGCACAGTACCAGGCCTCCTCATTCCAGGAGTCTTTAAGGGTAAGTTAATTGCCACTGTTCAAGTTATAATTCACAGGCTGCATATGGACTCTGGAGCCAATTAATAAAGGCTGTTGGAGAAAGCAGAAATTGCTAAGGAAAAGGAGAAATTTCCATTAGCACGAAGAGCACAGATAAATTTTCAAAATTTGTTTTGAATAGAGGGTCAAATAGTACATTGTTCTTCCCAAATGCTTAGTGCAGATTTAATTTTAATAATGTGAAACTCATGGCTGTTTCTTTAAAAGTTTATTCATTCAACTTTTCATATTATAATGTCAAAATTCACATTAAAATATCTAGAAAGCCTTGAGTTCTAAATTTTAAAATTTGGATTGCTTCTAATTTCACACAYGTTTTGAAATCAGATTTCTTTATCCTTCATATTATCCTGAATTAATTTGGATGTRACTTATTAGTAAGTTTACACTAATACTTGTCTTTCATTGGGTTCCAAATATAACAGTTCATATTTGGTTTAGAAGTTTTTAGACTTACATGACAGAGTGAATATTAGAAATAATATTTCCCCTTCCTGCCTTGGCAGGGAGTTGGACTCCAAGGTCTCCAGAAGTCCCTTCCAACCCTATTCTGTTACTCTGGGATTTTGTGAAGTGTGATTTTATTGGTATTACTTACTTAATATTTTTTACTGAAGTAGTGAATACATTCTTGAAAGTGATTCTGGGCATTCCTTGGAGACATATGCTACCTGGTGTTAGAAAAGGATTGGGCTAAGGTAGARCTAAGACAAGAAGATAGTTTTGACCAGTTGTTTGTTAGAAAATTGGGGAGATGTCAGTGTGAGGAATCGTCTGTTGCAGTTTTGACTGCCTTTACACAAAAATGGGAATGATTTCTGTAAGAAAGGGAAGAGAAATTCTAAATTTAAATTTTGTGCATTAGAGGAAAGGATTTGAAACAAAGGTAGTTGGCAGTTGAAGAAAACAGAAGGGAATCTGCTCATAAGGCTTTGAGCTGGTACAAGATAAAGAAAAAAACAGCAATACCATTGGAAAGGGAGGGAGCACAGAAATCTTCAAGAACTTGGGATTTTTCTTCCTCTGAAGTTTTAATAAATTTAATAAGGATATTGGGTGAAGTTTTCTGGTGCCTCTTGTGCAGYGGTACCAGTGTTGTATTCTTGTATGTCATTCCACAAGGCTGGAGAGCATTACATCACTGGAACATTTTATCTGTCTCTCTGTATATATCTATCTATATATCTGTGTTTAAAAATGTACATAATTGATCACATACCACTGAAAGCCTCAGCTTTGGATTTGCACGATGATGTGTCCTGCAGGGTTTTCTGATTTATTTTTTTCCTCGCTGTTACAAGCTGGTGGTAAAAATGCAATACATAAAATGATTTTTAAGAGTGATGATTTTCATTTTTCCCCTGGAAATTAGAAAGACACTGTGCATGTGTCCTTTGCCTAACACTGCTCTGACCTGTCCTTAGGTGACTTTTCAGTGTTCAAATAAAAGCTTTATTTCTTCTTTCTATAGCCACAGTTCTCTTGGTTTGCCCTAAGTGATCTTTTTGCTTTATTCCTCTAGCAGCTATTACATTGCTTTTCTAACATGTCTCGCAGCATTTGATAAATCCATCATCACTAGGTTCCTTTTTGTTTCTCTTTGTCTTCATTCAAAGGGTGAATAAGACTTTCTCAGGTACACMGGGCACTTTGAGATTTAACAACAATCCCATTCAAAGCCAGAGATCTTTGGATRGACTCCAGACAGTTCCTTCTTCCTTTTTGTCTCTTCCTTTTTGTCTCTTTCTTTTTCCTTCTATGTCCGTGTGCTTGCCAAAATAGAAGGCTTTAGAATAGGGTTTTGAGCACAGTCTGCTAAAAAGATCAAATTGCATCATTTAATATTGGTTGGATTTTTTTCCACTAGTCATGGTCCCAGTTATTGCTAGTGCTAAAATAGCATATGGCTATGAAAAATTCAAAAGATTTTATATAATGGATTTTTCAAAATTAGTTTTATAAATATTAGTCATCCTAGTTTCCTATCAGATTACCTGCTTGACTTTGAAGGGAGATAGATGTTCTTATTTGAAAAGGTTAACAGAATTCCTTAATACTGGATTCCAGGTCACCCTGATAATGGAGCAAACCAACATACTCATTTCCAGCTTGARCACAGGCCAGCAGCAGTGTTTACAGTGTAGACATGTTCTGTTGTTCTGGCCTGAGGGTCATGGAATCTTCAGCCTTGAAGAATTTTCTTTCARTGCATTTTGACTTTTATTTTCCTCACAGTGAAAAAATATTTACATAAAATCTTAGACATGGGTATTTCAATGATCGTGTCAGTATCTTGAAACAAATGTACTTATATCTATGTCTGTGTTGCCATTGTATACCTTTATATTTTCTATGTTCTTTTATGTGTGTGTATATATTATATGTAAAAACATTTCAAAATTGCATTTTATAGGAGGAAAACGAGAAGAAGAGTCACCACAAGGACCACTCAGATAATGAATCCACATCTTCTGATAAGTAAGTGTGGTGTAGCTGTATTAATTCTGTACTGGCTGTATGTGCTATTTTACATCATTCCCATTTTCACATTTGCCTGTTACATTTTTTACATTTGCAGCTCTGGGAGGAGGAGAAGAGGACCTTTTAAAACAATCAAGTTTGGGACCAACATTGACCTGTCAGATGACAAGAAGTAAGTTGATTACAGTTTCTCCTGCTCACAGTGCTGATCTGCAGGATGATAATCCGTCTGGAAATCCAATGTAGAATTCTCAAACATCAGTCAGTCTGTTAATAAATTCCAGTTGCACAGCCCATTTCCACAATGAAGTGGTTACCTTTGGTCTTCAAACTGTTGTTATGAGTCGTTCTCATGTTAAAATATCTTTTCAGACTTCTCTTTCCAGGATTTTTGTTTTTCCAGAAATGAGTTTAAACATCCATTAGAAACCATTCTTTCTAGTCCTCCTTCTAAACCATTCCCTTTGTTTCATTGTGAGGCTTTAAATTGTTTGCTTACTACTTTATTATTTCAATGTCAATGACCTGACAATACCAAGTTTTTAGTCTTTGCATAGAAATTCTAAGATTGGAGTTCTTTTTTTCTATGTTGTTTGTCTGAATTTTAGTTATTCATGTTTTTTTTTCCTTTTGTTCATACTGTCATATGTTTTCACCTTTTCATAATTCTTGCTTCTTTATCCAGTAACAAGGTTCAAAATATGTAGTAAAGACCTGACCCCTCAAGAGTCTCAAAAAAAATTGAGTATTATTTAAACTATATATCCTCTGTGAGTAGATGAAGGCAGCTTAGAAAATATTAGAAATACTCTRAAAGCATGTTTTTATTGTCCAGTAATAATTATTTGGTTCAATCTTTAGTTAATACATGTTTACATCAAAGATCAGCATGTCTAGACTGTCAGTCCCACCAGCTGCCTTACAAAAATTCTGGTCTACTTCAGTCATAAGAAATTAACTTTGTGGTGTTTGGGCAGTAAGGACCACTAAGTTGATGACATCTTTTGTGGCAGTCATTGGAAGATCGATGTGTTCATCTGTGGATGTGATCAGAGGCTGTTACAAAATTTTAGATATTGATGCCTTTTTTTCGTAAAGGAAATTCTATCTGTGGACACAAAGTAGCTGCTAATAAACTATTTTTCTGGACAAGCCGTTGAGAGAGAGACTTCAAATGAACCTAAGCATAACTAACCTGAGGCTCATAGAGGATTGAATTTTGATACTTGAAATAGTTCTTGTAGGATCCTGGATAGGTGCCAGATCTTCTGATCTGGGGTTTCAGCTTTGGCTACAAAATTATGTTTCCCCATACAAAAATTACGTCGGATTTGTGATTGTATTTGGAAATATTTTCAAATGGCAAGAGGAACACAGATAACCTATGCTAACATTTTTTTGAAAATGTTTATATTTCCCAAACTCTTTGGAGAGTTTCAGGGATTCACAGTTTGTCAATTTGCTATTTTGCTGCAGGTGGAAGTTGCAACTCCATGAACTGACAAAACTTCCTGCTTTTGTACGTGTGGTATCAGCAGGAAATCTTCTAAGCCATGTTGGTCATACCATCCTGGGCATGAACACAGTGCAGCTCTACATGAAGGTTCCAGGAAGCAGGACACCAGGTGAGTATAATGTGCATGAAAAAAATGTAAAGGTTCTGCTCTGTGGTGTTGGATTTAACTACACTACAGATTTCCTGTCTCTTACAGCATGCCTAAACATGATCAATCTGCATATTCCGTGTTTTTTATTTCTTCCTTATCTGAACTCTGCATGTACCAAGTGCTCATAGTGGAAATTTCTGGATTTCTGCAGTGCTAGGGAATTGCCCTGCTGACCTCTTGCATGCAATATGGGATTCTTTGAGGAGAAAAAGAAGGTTGAGTTTATAAAAACGGACAGTATTTGTATTTTGCATACCTTGGAAGTTTTTAGAGGCTTCCCGAGTGGGTCTTCTGCAATCGTAGRAATCAGTAACTTTGACTTTTTCAGATTCTTTACTGTCTGAGAATAGCACTCGGCTCTCCATGATGAATCGTGCTGTGTTGGGGTCATGGACTGGGACTGGAGAAATCTGGACTAAATTTCAGGGTGTGAAGTACAAATTCAGAAAGTTCCATTATGGATTATGGCTCAGTTTTCCAGCTGTCAAAAGAAGATAAAATACAGGGTGTTTCTACGTGGATTTTGAAAGCTCTTTCTGAAAGATTTTCCTACTCCTTGTCAGTTTGGTGCCTGAAGTCATGTGGYTTTGCACCTGACCAGGACTGTCAGGAGATACCACGCAACACAAGATCTGAGCTTTTGAAGTATTTATTTCTTCAGGAAGGGAACTGCTGAAATATTGGTCAGATTCACAAGATTGGTAGTTCGAACTTCTTGCTTTCCACAAGCTAACAAAAGCAGAATTTTCATATCACTGGTAGCTTAACTGTATGAAGCACCTTAATAGTGTATGATGGTGTCATAAAAAATATATAAAAATACTTAAACTGTGGTATTTTTTTAGTAATTGTATTTGGCATTTTCATGGTGTTGTTTGATTAGAAAAGCCCTACATAAAGTGTGTTTTCTTTTCTCTTAAATTTCAGGTCATCAAGAAAATAACAACTTTTGTTCAGTAAATATAAATATTGGTCCAGGTGACTGTGAATGGTTTGTTGTCCCTGAAAGCTATTGGGGTGTCATGAATGACTTCTGTGAAAAGTAAGCTGGATGTGCTGTTTTTGTCTTTTATCAATTTTTTGTGCCTTTCTCAGAGCTGAGATGGGGAGATTACTGAGGGTGCTCTAGGGGACGACATTATTTTATGGGTTTTCCATGTAGTCAGAAAAGTCTTTTCAAGTAGGTTAAAATGCAAAATCTTGAGTTCATAGAAAATACCACACTTGTGCAATATACAGAAACTTGGATTGATTGCCTGTGACAAAAAAAAAAAAGCAGAATTCTCTTGTCAGAAACAAATATAGTCATTGGTATTTTGACATGTTTTCTTGTTGCATTTAGAGTGAAAGCTTAATTTGCTCAGATCCCAGGAGGCATCATGGCAGGCTTTGCTTAGATAKACATATTTGTAACTCCCTGGTAAAGCTGAGGTACCCTGAGCTTTGGGGAACTACTCAGCCAGCTCTGAGATCAGGATTTCTATGTTGGCCCTTGTGTAGAGTGGTGACTTTAAAAACAAACAGAACAATACATGTTTGTACATGTACACACACACAAAAATAGTGGGAGCATCAGTGGTGTCCCCTAATCATTCCACTATTCAAGCAGGAGCCTCTGAGGTTGATTTTGTGGGAGAAAGTTTTTCTTTGAAACTGGATTAAGCTCTTGACTTCAGAACTTTTCCAGAGCTCTGCAAATTTCATCTCASTGTCTCTGTATTTTCTGCCTGTCTTCTGACAGCTATTCTTATTTCATCCACCCTTGCAAAGATAAGCCATCTCAGAAATGTAATTTCCACTGATGGAATTGCAATGTCTCTGGCACAACAGGCCTTTTTACTTGCATGTCACTGTGCTTCTGAGGGTAACAGAGAAATTGAGAGCTTGGTAACCTCACAGAATGTCTACAGTTACTCTACAGTTACTCTACAGAGGCACTTCACTGTCTTTGGAAATTGTGCATTGCAAACAATCTCTCRTAGTGCAGTATAAAAGCTATATAATACTGGGATAAGGATGGGAGAGAGGGGGGATTTTGCCATAACCATAGTGGAAGAGTTCATAGTTGGGAAATCTGTATGGAGGTGTTTTTCCATGCTCCTCTGGAGCATTTCTTGGCTGAGAGCACAGATCACAGCTGAAATATTGCCACGAAGTTGCTTGTACTGTGGACAATCTTCACATGCATACAAAGACAGTGTGGGTACCTGTTCACAACAGAAAACATCCTTGGGAACTGGTGTGGTCTGTACAGAAGATCAGTCAGTGAAAAAAGCAGCATTGGGCACAAGTGTTGCACTAAATCTGACCAAGGTTTTGTCTGCCTCAGCATCAATAAAATACTGGGAAACTTAAAAGAAAATATAACTTAACTGGAAACTGTAAACTGACTTCCCATGGGCAGCTGGTGGATGGGTGGGTGTTCTAATGCATTGCAAGATATGAAGTGTGGAATTATGATTGGGAATTTCATACATGACACTTTCTTTTGACTTCTCTCTGTGGGTCACTCATTTGTGAAAACATTTATAGTGATGGTCATTTTTTACAGGTGATTGCATTKAAGTATCTGCTATTAATATGTCCATTGGTAAATGCTGAAGACTTTATTTTTCCTCTGTTTCAGGAACAATATGAATTTCTTAATGGGATCTTGGTGGCCAAACTTGGAAGATTTGTATGAAGCCAATGTCCCAGTTTATAGATTTATACAAAGACCAGGGGATTTGGTGTGGATAAATGCTGGCACTGTTCATTGGGTTCAGGCTATCGGTTGGTGCAACAACATYGCGTGGAATGTTGGCCCTCTCACAGGTATGTGTGAGCAGTGCCTGTGCTCAGCTATGCAATTGGGTAACACTCCACTGCATATGGCACAGAACCTGCCAGTTTTTACTAATTTGCCTTGCTTTACTGGATGAAAAAACCACAGTAGGCTGTATTTTTAAAATACGACGTGTTGAAGCTTTAAATAATTCCATTKTAAGAGGAAGAGAAAGCAGCAAGAATGCAGTCTTGGCATTCATGTTCTGAATGGGCTTGTAAAAATAAAATATTTCTRTTAGTCTATTAGTTCATACACTGTTTTCTTAGGCCATTTCTTAACTTTTTCTCCCAAAATTTGTTCTACCCAGGAAGCTTCACTATGGCTTTCATAGAAATTTGAGGACTAGTCCTTTAATTTTGGTGAGACAGTGGGTATCTAACAGCTCTTTGGTGAGAACATCAGGAAATGCAAACAGCTGTAAAATTTATTCATAAAGGAATATTAGGCTTCTCAGACCTACTGCTCTAGAAGTCTTTAATTTTGAACCATGGTCTTGGCTTTTTATCTGTGATGGTTGATGGAATGATTTTTATCTGTGAATGTGGAAGGAAATTCCGTAGCTAAAACAAGAGTCTGTCAAGCATTTGAAGAGAATGTACTTGCAAAAACTTCTGTTACCCTAAGTAGTTTAAAGCATGTCTTTATATGGTGCAGTAAAGAATGTATCTCTAGGATTGTGTGATTGACTGATAGACCTCTCATGTTCAGTCACAGTAAATTTTGTGAAACATTTTTAAAAGGAGGGTGGAGTGAGTAGGCTGCTTAATGAAAAAATCTGAGTCACTTCTCTCAAGAAGAGATTATATACCATAGCAATGTTAAATCRTGTTAAGTTGTGAATAGAGTGAGATGCAGACATTTCAAATCTGGATTTTTTTTTCATCTGAGAAAATTTACTAATTAACCATTTTTGAAATACYGCTTCATGCCCAGCAAAGAAATTGAGCACTTGTCAGTAACTTGTTTTCACAGGTATTTGTTGCTGCTGTGGTATTGTGTGTTCTTTCAGCATCATAAATACAACTTTTAAAAGACATCTTAAAGAATGGAAATGCAGTTAGAATGAATAGTTCATTGTGGAGGAAGCTTAGCTGTAAAAGATGTGAATTACTATTATTATTATTGTAACCAAATGATCTTTGGCTGATAATTGTTCCTTAACCAGATTAATCACTTCTGTACCTGTGTGTTTGTGCAGCCTGTCAGTACAAGTTGGCAGTGGAACGGTACGAGTGGAATAAGCTGCAGAGCGTGAAGTCCATAGTACCCATGGTTCACCTTTCATGGAATATGGCTCGGAATATCAAGGTCTCAGATCCAAAGCTTTTTGAAATGATAAAGTAAGTTTTGTTTATTTGAAAATTTACCGTACTCTTTTCCTCTCCACACACAAACCATTTATTTGATTTATTTGCAAAACTTTTCCGTTCCTGGGAACCAAAGCAAAATTACTTCAGATTCTGTTTTCCAAACACACCTTCATTTTATTATGTTTTATGTAATGTTATTTTGGCATAGCTTTAGAATCATCTAAGTAACTTTTTAGTTAAATGTGCCATAGACTTAATTCAGCAATTTACAGAAAAAGTTGGCTTTGATCACAGCAGCTGTTCAGAGCACATACCATCAGAAATAAGAAAATTAGGTCATCAACCTACATATTAGAATTAGAATATTTAGTCACTTTCACAGCATAGTTAAACTTAATGTTACATTTCTAGAACCTGTAGTTAGTGTTCTCATGCTGTCATTTGGAGATTCAGTATGAATCTTTTAAATACAGGCAAGTAGGAATTTGAGAGCCTACTTCCATTTGCTCCTCTGAACAATGAATTGATTGATATGTAAAATGATAATTGAGTTTAGTGACATTTCTCATACGCATATTCCAAAATGCAGGAATATTCCAGGCTTCAAGCATCTGTAGTGATTTKCTTTAAAGGGTGCAACTTCAAGCAAATGTAAATCACATTACAGCACCATACTGAGGTTGAGAAATTAATGAACGTTTCAGCAYATAACATAGGTTTGTCTTAAAGTGGGGGAATGAATTCCAAAGCATATTACTCATCATGAGAATCCTCTGGTAGCAGCACTCTCTGCTTTGCCTGACTCTACAAAAGCACTTCTGAACCCTTCCTAGTCCTACCAACATACTGGATCAACAAGCATTTAATGCTTTTATTATTTGCCTTGAAATGGGGTTTTAAAAAAAAGGTGAATTAACGTGTGAGAAAAAGGGCAAAGAAAAAGAGTGTCTTTCTTCCCCCAGTAGAATTTATTGGTGACATCTGAGTGTGACACCTTTTTACAGTAGGAATTTAATTTAGGCTTGAACATCTGTTGCAGAATGGTGGCATTGGGGAAATGTTAAATTTGTAAGAGCTGAGAATGTTGGAAATTGACAACAGGGAGGTTTWTAGTCACTCTAAAGCTTGATTATAGGGTAGCAGTTGTGTGTGAGTGCTTCTTAAAATCTGGGAACTGAGGCTTAGGATAAAGAAAGTATTTGCTGAAGGCCTGGCAGTCCTGCCCCTTCAATTAAACAATTAGTGGTCATATTCCTGATGCCAGCTGCCACAAAAGGGAGAAGAGAGACAGAATAGTTAGAAATGAGAAACAGGAAAATGCAGGAGAGTGTGGGAGGGAGGAAGCCAAAAAGTCCACTTAAAATACCAAATCCACAGGCTTTACTTTTGTCTTTATTTATATAAAATATATATAAACCCCAGCAGACATCTATTGTGAAGCTCAAGGCAGTTCTGGAATGTTCTTGACAAAATATGATTTTAATATTTTGGCCACTTGTATTTTGCATTTGCTATGGTTTGGATTTTAAAGGAGAAAAACAYGACTGAGCACAGCATCCTTCTCCAAGAGAACCGCTTAAAATGCCATGAAGAAACACAGAACACAAAATGGTACTTTGCTATTATCTTGCTGCCTGACAGCAACTGAGCTTCTAGCAAAGGACCTAAATTTTAGGTTTACATTACAAATAAACAGAGCTGCTAAAGATCAGGTAGAAAGTTTGGTCATGTAAGCAGTTGCATTTTCCAGTCTAATGAAACCATTCCCAGTTTACTCAGATGAAGCAGAGGATGAACCCCATCCAAATTAGTTGTCAGCCAGATCTCATGTGCCTGCTGTATATGCAAAGGGCAAAAAGAGGGGATGATCAGCTCTGCTTTGGAGTGTCCAGTAGCAGCAGCCTGGGATAACTTTTTGTTGTGGTCACTCCTGTAGCTGTGCAATAGCAGTTCCTAGAAATCAGTATCACCACAGCCTGGTGTCTGACCTTGGCTTTGTAAACATACTGGAAATGCAGAAACCTTCATGAATTTCTTTAAGATAGGAAAGCAGTTGCATAATTTTCCTATGGACTGCTTTTGTCTGCAGGAAAAATTGGCTGGCAGGTCACTTATCCACGAAACCTGGATTTTCTGTGTACAAAAGAGAGACATTTGTGTATTACATGTATGTGAGTGTGTGCATGTGTAATAAAATACTTGCAAAATTAGTCATTTTTGATAGAGCTGGTTGAATTTCATTTTGGATACCTGGCTTCATTTGTCATTAGAAGGAAGTGAAAATAAGTGACACAGCTGTCATCGTTTTGGCAAGCACAGGTCTATCTAAAATTGCACGTCAAAGATACATAAAGTGTTTTGGGAGTTTTGACTTCTGTTTCTGGGGCTTCTTAGGTGTCAGCATAGTATAAAAGATTAGCTCTTGGAAAATGATAAAAAGTAGCTTCTAACTCAATTTGAAAGATAAATACAAACATTTCTCAGTGGGTTATATAAGAGTAACCACTGCAGAGGCAATAAACTAGAATTTGAGCATAGGTAACAAATATTGGGAACCAGATTAGTGATGAAAAGAAATGGAGTAGCAGAAGGGAAAATGTAATAGAAGGAAACTTTGCTTTTGGAAGAAATCTGATGCCTCATATTTTTAGTYAATGTGCAGTGCTGTCTTGCTAGATAAAAGTCAAAGTACAAAACCTGAAACTTTCTCATGAGGTGTTTTTTAAAGATTTTATTTTAACAGTAGGATCGTGAGCAGGAGCACAGCAAAAAAAAAACCAGTTAAAACTTGGCTGAGGGAGGACAGCCCTCAAGAATAGAAAAATTAACTGCAAACCCCTTAGATGGAAGCCAGGACTTTTACAAATGCATGTGAGGAAGAGAAGAATTTTAGAGGTAGAGAAAATGTAGTAAAGGCTTAAAAAATTAATTCYGAAGTAACTGAAGAATTGAGTTCTGTTACAAAAATAGTTTCAGAAATGTAAAAGAACATGACATGGGAGAAATTATTTTGCACAAAATCCTCAAGTTAGGTAAAATACTTTTCAGTATTAGTGGAGATRTATTACTGGAAGGTACAAAGAGTTCGGTTCTGCAGTGCCATTGAGATGGTCTCCACACTTTTGAGGAGTTTTACTGAATATCTAAATACTCAAATGGGTTTTGCACTGCCCTTGTAGAACAAATCAGGATTATGTCCATTTTTCAACCCTCTTCTATTAAATATTTGAATTAGACTGGACGTGATTTACTCATATCTTTATGCCATACCTGCAGAGAATTTGAGAGCAAGATGGTCTAGATTTTCTTCCAACTGAATTCTCGCTGTACAAAATAAAAACTGGCCTGCAATACTTAAAGCTGCCCCCATTGAACTTGCACATTCAAGTTCAAGCTCATTGGGCACTTTTTTGGCTTTCTTTTGGCTTCCCAAGCTTTAGGAAGTTGTGGTGCATTTTCACAGTGATAGTTTGTATCCTTTCTCCCACCCTTAAACACATGAAATAGTTAAGGCTTAGGTTTTCAAGTACCATTACTAGGACCTGAATTTTATCCAAGGAGGGGGARTTCACCTTCAAGCTATTGTTTCCTGCTTTGTTTGCAAATTTGGCAGACGTTGGAGCAGTGTTCTAAGTGGTTRCATTTTGGGCAGGACTGTAACAATAGAAAACTCTTTGAAAATAACACTTGGAAAAGTCTTTGGAAGTCAGGAGTGGGGAACAATGGTGGCAGGTGTGCAGGTGTGCTTCCAGTTGCTCTTTGGGATGCCCAAAGACTTCCAGGTAACAGCAGAAGAGAATAATGGTAGCTTTTAAAATKATTTGAAATTAGGCTGTATTGCATAGATGAATGCTTTTCCAAAGCTACTGAGGTCGTCAGGAGCACAATAACCCAACGCTCAAGTGAATTAATTCTTAATCTATCACTTGAGGTTGGCTCTGACATAACTCACATTCACATCAGACTTCAAAAATGCTGAAGGAGTTAAGCTTAATGAGCTGCATAATTTTCTTGAAATCTGGTATATATAAATAAGATGTTTAACAGAGAAACACACTTTCAGTTTTGTGTTATCCTTACGTGAGGGTGTTAGTGAAGCCATTGTTTTTAGTGAAGATGAACACTTGTGAGTGTAAAACAAGAGTAGAGTACTTCACAATACTGAGATTCTGTTAACTGCTTGGAAACACATAAAAGAAATGTGGTTTTCTTAAATACAGAATGTATGTATTACATGTTTAGGGTTTTAAAATGGGAGAAGGATCAAGTTGAAAACACTTGATAGAACTCTTGAGCACTTTGTTTTCTGTCCAATGTTTGTTTTTACCCTTAATKTTTTTCAATCTTCTTTCTGCATCTAATGAGCATGTAACGTAACCACCCTGTGGAGGAKAAAATTAAAGGCTGCAAAGGCTGCAGCTCAAATAAATAGGATAGCTGAGAGCTAAAATTATTGTAAATAACATTGTAATTTAGAAATCTGGAGACCTATTTTGCCAGCTTTTTTGAAGAACATATGCAGTTCATAAAATGTAGAAGACAAGTTACATTTTCTTGTAAGGAAGAAAACTGTATAAAGTTGTGACAATAAAATAATTTAATTTTTTTTCCTTTAGAGGGGGTATGACAGGGAAATGTGGATTTTAATTTAACATTTGAACAGTTTTTTATTCATAAAATAAGTGCTAGAATTAATTTTGTGGTTTTTTTTTTTCCTAATACCATGCTGTCTGTTCTTTTCCCATTTGCATGGGAGAGGATATATGTTTATAGATTCTATTTCCATTGTGTGTGAAGTGAYTCCTGGCAGAAGCTGGGGTTTCAGAAAACTTGGGATAATAAAGTTTAGGAAGTAACAGGGGTTTTAGGATGTTAAAACAGTTCTTTGGATCAGTCTACAGTCACACAAAATGTAAACAGCTATGTTGAACTTGGCAGTTCAAGCCAACTCTTTGGTGACAAATTTATGGTTCAAATACATGGATTGCTTTTAAAAACACATTGTCCTGTTGTGCTTAAAGGACCATTTATGTGTTTCAGTCAAAAATGAAAGGTACAGCCTGTTTGCAGGGCAAGGGGCAGTCCTTAAAGAGGTCCATAGGCACATGGTCTGTCTTCTCCCTAAGTACAGTGATTATTTCTAGGCAGCTGTTTTTGAAATCCCAGAGGAAGATCAAGCTCCAAGTACAGGGTCTGGGAAGAAATTGAAGCCAACTTGAGTCTTGCTATATACAGTTGAATGTTAACTGAGCACACACCTGATTTTGCTTGCAGGTACTGCCTGTTRAGAACTCTCAAACAGTGTCAGACACTGAGGGAAGCTTTGATTGCTGCAGGGAAGGAGATTGTCTGGCATGGACGAGCAAAGGACGAGCCAGCTCATTACTGTAGCATTTGTGAGGTCAGTAAAAACGTGTTGGGCTCATCTATTCCTGTAATAATTATTTAAATTTTGCCCTGTCTTCTGTTGTTGATGATGGTTGAATTTTGCTTTTACTTTGCAGCATCTGCTCTGTGCTGTAAGCACATCTCTGTGATGCAGTGCTGCCTTCCAGGAGCTCATCCAGATGTTTTTCTAGACAAAGGCTGTATTTTGCTGAAGGCTCTCCCACAGTTCTTCCACAACTTTGTTTTTCACTAGGTCGATTTTCAATTCTCAGTTATTATAAAATGTTGCTATTCCTTCCTGCATATAATTTGATCTGCAGAGCTTTGTTTTAAAGATGTATCTGTCTTCATTTCAGAAGTCAACAACACATCCACAAGGGAGAGAATTTAAGTCCTTTTTTTTTTTTCTGTAGGACATACCTTTTTGCTGAATTTTTTTATTCTACTTCTTGTTTATAGTTGCTTTAAAATATTGGATAATAGTGTTCATGAAGAAAACAACACTTTCCTACCCCATGAAAATCAGTTTSTAGTTATCCTCTGACTGAGCTTTTTGGGCAGGATGAGCATGTGGCTCAGTAGKAAGAAAACAAATAACAAACTTCTTTTGCAAACAATAGAAAGGAAAAATAAGTATAATTGTTTTAAATCCCCACCTTACTGAGTAACCCCTGTTCAGCAAATGAATCCTGCATTGTCAATATTGACCCAAAGCTTTCCCGTGGCGCTGTTCATG
Source organism: Malurus melanocephalus (assembly GCF_030028575.1). Classification (NCBI taxonomy): domain Eukaryota; kingdom Metazoa; phylum Chordata; class Aves; order Passeriformes; family Maluridae; genus Malurus; species Malurus melanocephalus. Next base: position 426,834 of record NW_026623580.1, on the reverse strand, counting down.
CAGACATCCAAAGTGTAATATTAGTGGTTTTACACTGTTTTACTTCTCTGACTGAGCCTTAGGAGAGTAGATTTTCCCTGAACAAATCTATTTTTTCTCTTTGCATGTACGGGGTAAGATTGTAAGTCTTGAAGAAAACACAGTTTTCATGGTTTTAACTTTTTAAAAAATGAAATTGTAACGSTTGGCTTTCTGTTTCCTGTCTAATAGGTGGAAGTCTTTGATCTGCTTTTTGTCACTAGTGAGAGCAATTCTCGAAAGACCTACGTTGTACATTGCCAAGACTGTGCACGAAAGATAAGCACGAACCTGGAAAACTTTGTGGTGCTAGAACAGTACAAAATGGAGGACTTGATGCAAGTCTATGATCAATTTACATTAGTAAGTCAAATTAATAAGTGGGTGCATAAATACATAATTTGTAAAGCGGTTGTAGACTCTCTTGGTGCTCCGTTGTACGAGTACCGTGGACTTCCTGATTCAAATGGAGGTTTGGGTTATGTGTGATATTTGCAGAACAAAACCTGAAGAGTCAGAATTGTGTGAAATACTACAGTAACTTACTGCAGAACATAACCACTGAGTTTTCAGGAAAAGTATGATGTTACAATTCATAAAGTTGTGGCTTTAAAAATCCAATAGAGATCACCTGAAGACCATAACTGGATCAGATGGAGATGGGAAGAATCAGGACAGTGAAGCTTGGAGAAACTAGCACCAGGTTCAAGAGCATCTCTAATACATTGGTTGTGGTATGAAGTCAGTATAGCAGCAGAGCATCCTGTGCACTCAGACCTTCCTTCCCCTTCCCCACCATCCCCTCCCAAATCAGCACTGTCCTTCTGCTTAGYAAGTGGATGCTCTCAAACAGTTCTGTCTCTTGGCTTGGGGCCTCCTTTGCATTTCAATTTAAAGCAAAAAGCCTCTTTGCCATTATAGCTCTGTGCTATACATGGCAGCCTCCTGCTTTGAACCGTGTCAGCACAAYTGTCCTAACATTTCACCCAGGTTTCATTGTTCCAGGCAAAGATGGCTTTTTTTGTAACCACGATGAAAGCGATGCTGGATGTATTTCTATAAGCCTTGGCTTTCTTTCGAAGGAGACAACCATTGGACTGAGTGTTATGGGAATTTCATGTTGAATTTAATACAACAGCCCAATGAGGGCTGTGCCTTTTGATTCATTTCCAGGTGCTGCAGAAAATGTGTGTTTAGTTATTTCATGTGTTGGTAGCATGCCAAGTTGTGACCCTGTGAGTCAAGGCCTCAAGGTTCAGCATTTGAGGCTGACGAGAGCRTGGACCATGTCCTCTGAATTTAATTCTCTTCATTAGTCCTACAGAGCCTGGGCTGGTTGAACTTCAGTTCACACTTCTAGGAGATCACTGTCATTATAGTCTGTGAAATGCTTCCATTTCAAAGTGATGATCTGTTACAGAAAATCATATAAATAAACATCTGTTCTCAGATGCTTCACCCAGTTGAGCAGAAATGGGGAAGAATGTTTCTGTATGGAGATGAGAGGGAGGGAGGGGTATTTTGTTGTCTATGCTTATACATTATATAGGTAACAATGGTGATACTATCCCTAGAACAAGGGTTCTCAACCTGTGAGTTRCTCCTTCCCCCACCAAAGCCTGAGGCTGTGGCCCTGAAGGACATTGGTAATTGTTCCTGTACAACATTGGTTCATTCATTCATTGCTTTTTAAGGGGATACAGACTTGATTGGGAAGAGTCATGGCCTAGAAGTGACATATCTCAGGTGAAGGAGGAGAGTTAAGGTTTGTTGTAAGTCACAGGACAAAGATAATTTCGACTGGCAAAGGTGCAATAGGCCTTAAACAGAGAGATTCCATTTGGGTCAAGTGCCACAAGCAAACACAGGGATGAGTTTGCTCTGGTGTTAAGAGTTCCACAGCTGGGTACTCCTGTGTGATTTAAAGTGACTGTGAGCAGCTTCTTGAAGGGGTTCCACTGATGAYCAGGAAAAGAGGAGGAAATGCCATCAAAGACTCAGTACTGCTACAAAGTGCAATATTGGAAACAGTTGGGTGTCTCCTAGTTCTCCTCTCCTGGTGGCAGGCAGGAACAAAACACCTCACTTCCCTCTTGAGGCACTTTGTCCTCATGTCAGAGAATCTGAGACCTTTTCCATAGATGCCTTAACCTCAGCGGGGAGTGTTACTGTTCAGGTAGAAGGGAAGAGGGAAAATTAAGCCCACAGGGGTTTTGGAGAGCCACAAAAGGTCCATCTCCCCATTGGTAAACAGGTTGAGAATCCCTGTTTTAGGGCTTACAAAGATGTGTCTGTACTGGGGCCACATGGAGCTCTTCGCTGCCCTGGGATTGTGGGATTGTTTTGGCTGCTCACATCATATTAACACAGACATTCCCACAGCACATTCCAGTCTGCAGTACAGGCAAAACTCCTAAGGCAGAGTGTTCATTAAATACACCTTGTATTTGAGTAAGTTGGAAAAAAAAAGCCAATATCCACTGAAAAAAGTCCTGAAGTGTAAAAAGAATAGCGTGTGTGACTTTAAACTCTCATGGTTACAGTTTGTGCAGGTCTTGGTAAAACACAGAGTTTTGCACCCTTGTAGAAAAGGTAATTTAATGTTTTCTCTTTCAGGCTCCTCCATTGCCATCCTCCTCATCTTGACATTTTTTCATGGACATTAAATGAAAACTTTTCTGATATTCAGGAAGTGACCCAGTTCTGCACCACTGATTTTTGTAGCTATCCCGTAAGGCTGCTGGCTGAAAGCTGTGTCTATGCAACCTTCCAAGTGCGGAGTGTCAACCAACTGGACAGGAGAGAGCACTGCCTCCTACTCCAGAACTCAAAACAAATAAAGCTCATCCAGCTGTACTTCAAAAAAATAATTCCATGTTTTGTATATATCTGACAAAACTGGCAACATTATACAGACTACTGACTTGAAGACCACCTCTTTTGTATTTCTCTGTTTCTGGGCTGATGAGTTGGTTTCATCCATTTTTCCCCCTTCAGAATTTCCCTTGGAAAAAGTACTAGCTTAGCTGGTCATTTCTTTGTAAGGTAGTTAGAAATTTTAAGTCTTTCTTTGGGCAACTTTTTTTTTTCTTTTTTCTTTCTTTTTTTTTTTAATGTGAAGAGTTAGGTGATATAAATTTTTTACTGCTTTTATGTTTTTCTGTCTTGTTTTGAAACCATGACGGTTACACTTTTGGTTCCTAAATAAAATTTAAAACAATTAACAGCCAAGTCACAAAGATAAATGGGTTGCACATAGACTAAGGAATAAACTTCAGATTTGTGATTTTTGTTTCTAATCTTGATGTAAATTTACACTATTTATAAATACATATTTATTGCTTGAAAATATTTGTGAATGGAATGCTGTTATTTTTTCCAGATTACCTGCCATTGAAATTTTGAGGAGTTCTGTAATTTCAAACACTACTCCTATTACATTTTCTATATGTAAATAAAACTGCTTAGCATTGTACAGAAACTTTTATTAAAATTGTTTAATGTTTAAAGTTTTTCTATTGTTTGAGTTTTAAAAAGATTTTATGTACAGTGCCCAGTTTTTGTTCTTTTTTGAATCTGATTATATATATTTTATATATACTCTTGTGCTTGTGTATATATATAATATATATAGAAACTCGAATATAAATATGTGTATAAAGATTTAGAGACTAAATTTTTCTCTTTTTAAGTTTTACATCTATGGTAGATTTGAGGTGTCTACTGTAAAGTATTGCTTACAAAAGTATGATTATTTTTAAAGAAATATATGGTATGTATCCTCAAGACATAGAATGACCTTCAGACTGGTTTATTGTTAAATTGCACTTTTTGCAATAACAGACCAATAAATAGTTGCTGCCAAAATGTAGTTGTAGAAAATAAGTAATGGCTAAATTTTAAAGCTCTTCAAGAAAATACCAACTTTGACAGGAAGTTTGGCACTAGTTTTAGAGGAGGAATGAAGAAGATTGAGTTCTGGTGGGGATGTTCTCTAGATTTCAACCAAATTGCAACTTATATATTACAGTATGTTCTATTAACGATTTTAAAAGTTAAGATTGAATCATCTTGGCGTCATTGTTGACCCCGAAAAAGGACGTTGTTTTGTGGTATTCTATTGTATTTTCACATATTTTGTAATACGAATTCACTGGTAAATTTTTGAAGCACTAGGTTTATTTAGGACAAGTTTATAATATATCATTGTAACAGTTTGCAGTTTTAATGATGGTATTTATTTTAAGTTGCTCCTTTCTCATTAGCTTCTTGAAAATGCATTAAATCTAAATTTCAAAATGGATAGCTTTCTTATCGATCAGAGTTGACTGATGCAGGAGGTTCTGCTTCGAACAGTTTCTCATAAGTTCTCATTAGTGGGGTATGTTAGTGATTGCATTGTTAAATTTTTTGTAATCAATGTGAAGTGTTACAGGCACAGAGCATGCGGATAGTTCCTTTTGAACAAAAAGAATCGCCTCTTATGTTGTAGCTTCAAACGAAGGGTGTTTTAATGAAGAATCGGCACAGTTTATCTAATGCTGTTACAACAGTTTAACCACACTTAGAGCTGCCTTTCATGCTAGTTCAGTTGGGCAAAAGGGTGTAGCGATTAAAGAAAAGCGTAACAAAATGCTCTTGCCAGCAAAATTATCARCTAGCAGTTAGGAAGCCAGTATTTGCAGTTCTGTAAAGATGTAAGTCTGAGCTCTTGATAACAAACTCTACAAATCATTTTTTTTTTAACTTATGTATTTTATGCAGTCATAAATATTGTAATCTTGACAAACCATGCTGCAACTGAAAAGCTACTCCTTTAAAGTAGTCTTAAACCCAAATAAAAGCAAGATACACTTACCTCAACTAATGGTAAACAAAAGGTCCTCATTTCTCAGTGCTGTAAAAGAACATTGCTAATTAGGGAAAGAGCTACTGTGCACTCATCAAAAGGGCTTTGTATCTTTCCTCCCCTTTGGAAAAGAGGGATATGGCATTACCAAGGAAGTATATTCATATTTTGCCCATGACCAAGTAGACCAAATCAATAGAGTATCAGGCAAYGTGGCTTGTGCTGTGGGAAGGTGTGGTCGTGAATTTGAATTGCTACAGGGCTTTAATATTTTGCCATTTTCATGCTTATTAATCACGCTCTGCTCCTCAGCGATGGACAGTTTGGATCTATAAGCTGCTATGATTTAGAATGCTTTTGTTTCGTTTTATTAAAAAAGCACAAGTTAATATTTCATCAGTTGTACTTCTTAAGAAGCACTTCTGCTTCTTCAATTATGAAGCACATGATGCCAAGTGAAGCATTTGTAATCTCTGGGTATTTCCAAGCATTAGGAGCTGGGCAGGGTGGGGCGAGGCTGGAATCTGGAGCTGGATGGAGGGAACTGGCTCACTTTCCAAGGAATCTTGGTCTTGGAGCTCTTGAGCTCCACAGCTGAGCATTACTCACAGGTGATCCTGGTTTGAAAGGATGAAAATGACCAAAKATGTGGCATTTGTTGGAAGAATTTTCAAAAAGTTACAGGCTAATAGAAGAATGATATTATTAGGGGATGGATAAAGCCAGAGCTAAAAATGGGTGTTTAAAAAAATAATGAAAAGTTGAATTACAGTTAAGAAGGAATTAAAAAGAAATAGCAACATTTGCTACTGAGCTGTAGATCTGAGAACTGTCCTGGAGGAGCTTGACAAAAAGGGATCCCTTAAATGGCGAAAATCAATAGTCGTGTATTTCTGAGCTTAGTTAAGTCTTTCCATAAATATATTCAACAGAGCATTTGATTTTTAAGCTTTCCTTTGGGTACTTAACTTGGGAGCAGTTTATTTTTGCTGTTTTGAAGAAGTCCTAGCAGTGGTTACAGTTCAGATGGAGTGGTGTTGCTATCGATACATGAAGCATCTATATGAAGCATATGAAGATAAAAGTCACTAGAAAGTGAGAAGTATCTATGGACAGGAAATTCCCAAAGCTTCCTGAATCTCTGTGGTAGAGAATTTGCTGATCCTAAAGGCACAGTGCCCTGAATCTTTCTAGGTGGAAGAGGGACTTTCCAARTAGCAATGAAATGATGATKCTTTGCTCAAATGAGCACAGCTRGGCTCAGYTRARCAGGATGGAGCAGATTCTTKGGYCMAAGGTGGGCAAGGCTTGGGGACTCCACAGCTGGTGATTTCCTGACCACATTTACTGGTTAGGAGAAGGAAAATGCATGGAAAATCAACCATGACCATAGGGAAGAGGGTACTCACCCTTGGCTGCTGCCCTGATCCTGGGGAGGGGTTCCAACGTGTTAGTGCAGGGCTTAGGAGGGAGGAGGGTGTTCAAATCTGAATTTCCCTGGGTCAGAGCCGTTTTGTCTGGGGCTAGAGCAGAGAGCCACGTTGGGGCCAGCAGATGAATGTGGTAGGGAATGTTCCTGTAAGAAGGGCTTGTCCATAAGAAGGATATGGAAGTGTCGGAGCAGGCTCAGAGAAGGGCTATGAAGTGGAAAATAAGTAATTGTGGAAAATAAGTAATTGTGGAAAATAAGTAATGGGTAAATTTTAAAGCTGTTCCTCCAGCCAAGGAGGACTGGAGCACCTTCCTTTTGGAGACTGCTGAGAAAGTTGGGGCTGTTTAGTCTGGGGAAGAGAAGGGTGTGTGGAGACCTCAGCACCTTCCAGAGCCTGAAGGTGCTACAGGGAAGCTGGAGTGGGACTCTTTGTCAAGAACTGTAGTGACAGGACAAGATGGAATGGGTACAAATGGAAAGAGGGGTCATTTAGCTTAGCTATTAGGAATTAATTGTTCCCTGTCAGSGTGGTTGGTGAGCGCCTGGCACAGGGTGCCCAGAGAAGCTGTGGCTGCCCCATCCCTGGCAGTGTCCAAGGATAAAGGTTGTGAGGAGCCTGATGTGGTGGGAGGTGTCCCTGCCCAGGGTTTGGGACCAGGTGAGCTCTCAAGTCCATTATGACCTCTTAACAAATACGATTCTGTGATCTTCCATGGCTGCTTTAGCCAGCGTGGGAACGGGCAGAGGCATCACTCCAGCTGAGGGGGCGTGGAGGAAAAAATGGTGAAAGCGAGGATTTACCTCAGGGACAGGTCAAAGCCAAGCAGTGCTGCCTGCTGCACTGTGCTGGTGCTGAGAGCAGGGCAAGGACGGGGCAGCTGATGCCCAGACGAGTCCAAGTGCAAAATGAAGCTGAAGCTGAGCTCCAGAYGAGCTCGGTGCAGGGCTGCTGCCTGGGGGCCATGGAGGAGGGCATGGGGTGCCAGGGATGGGGCTGCCAGCAAGGCAACAGTGAGGGCGTGGCAAGAGTGGAGGGCAGCCTCATTCCAGGAAAATGGCATTCTTCCAAAACGGGGACATTTGGGAGAGGTGGAACATGACATTTCCTTCTTGGTGCCACGAAGTCCATGGAAAGCTGAAAACAGAGAGGGAGAGCAGCCACTGGGCAGAGTCCCCGTGGTGACTGGGAATGTGGGGAGAGGGTGCAGCCCTGCTGCAGGACCAGGAACACCGGGACCATCCTTGAGCCTGCTGGAGCTGTCCCCTGCCCCCGCAGCTGGGAAGAGCTGCTCTGTCAGCTCTGGTGCTGGGAGGAGCCGTGCTGGGCTCTCYCTCTGCAGTGGCAATAAGGGATGAGTTGTAGAGGTGAGGGGTGAGGTGCATAAATCCTTATTTGCTTTGGGGRGCCATGAAAACAAACTRAAGGGYTGGAAGGTGGGAAGAGGCAGMTCMCAGTGGCWSCAGCRGGGAGGGCTCAGCTCCCAGCCTGGCTTGGGCAGCAGGGTCAGTGTTTTTCAGATCATTGCCAGTTCCTGCTGCCAGGAGCCTTGTCAAAGGGTTAAAATGAAATTGCTGCCGCCCCTGCTGAGGGAACAGCGGGGCAGTGGCACACAGAGCAGCTGGGACACACGTGGAGCTGGGATGGAAATGGATTTATCACTGGAGCCTTCTTCCTCCCTTCTGTCCAKCCCTCGAGCTCTTAACAGGCAGTGGTTCCTCTCTCACAGAAGGCAGCACATTCCAATTTCTGTTAGGATACAGCACTGCTCTCAGATGATACATCCCACAATTTTTTTCTCATAGAAGGCATTTTCAAGCTGTAGGACAGAGCAATTTCAGAGTAGCAATCCCAGGCAAGGGTTACTGGATGGGYTAATGGTTAAACAAACGGGCTAAAGCATTGACTCCTTTAATTCATGGAGCTGGAAGATTCTTGAGGGAGTCACACCCACACAGCTCAGCCTTTGCCAGAGTCCATGGGAGCRTTGAAACGTGGCATGAGAGAGTTGGCTCCAAGTACATGCAAGAACTTAAAATCACTGAAAGAGTGTGAGTCAAAGAGACACCACAAGAGAAGACTGAGAAGAAGGAGCCTGAGWTATGTGCAGTGACGTGGCTGGGCCATCATTTAGCTCAGCTTTCTGGGCACAGGGAAGGATAAACAGGAATAAAGGATGTTTTCAGCCCTTTCCTCTGTACTTTCATCACCAAATCAGTGGGAAGCTGAATAGTCCATTGAGGAAATGGGGCTTTTCTTGTGGCAGCAGTCAGCTGTAGCTGTCAATGCCATGTGCTGAGTGCAACATGCAGTTCATGTCCTGGATGCTACTGGAGCTTTAATCTGTTCAATTTTAGCATATCTATAATTTAGGGGATTGGGTTTTTTCCCCCAGAACATCACTGGCAGTGATGTCCACAGGMTGGCTGACCTTCAATAATTTGAGTTTTCTGGCACCTGGAGAGGGGTGAGAYGGGTAAAAACAGGGCTGGGTCACCTGACTGCAAACAAGGTTCAGGTGGGTGCAAAAATGACCATTTTGGGGTACAAAAATGACCATATTTAAGAGCCAAAGTGGGCCTCAGGTGGGAGTGAGCATTGGTTGCTGGAGGGTAAGGGATCCACCAGGAGCAGCCTCATTTGGCTGAGAAAAGATCCAAGGACCACACCTAGCGGCCAGTCACCATTGCTACAGGTTTGGGGTTTTTTGGGGAGGAGCTTGGGGGGCTTTTGAGGGTAATAGCGCTGGGCAGGGTGTCCAGGGCAATGTGGTAAGAGCATCTGCTGCAGTTCCAGTAGTCAAAGACCTCCTGAAAGGCAAAATACCGTCATAGCTGAAGGTCTGGAAATGTATTCCAGGGGAASTGCTGGCAGGCTCGGGCTGGGCTTTTCTGTGCAGGATTTTGTSTGGCTGGAGATGTCRGTGTCATCTCTGCTRTCCYGGGTTAAAAGCYSATTCAGGGACGTGTCYATTGCAAACAGAGCAGCTCTCCCAGCTCCGTGTTGGGCACCAGGAGGAAGGAGGAGYAGGGGGGAATTAGCTCAGCTGGCACAGGGGAGCAAATTATTGCAGCCTTGCCACAGCACAGCGGCTGCTCGGGTCCCTTGGACTGTGTGAGCCTTTCAGGGGCACTCAGGGCWTTCCCTGAGTCCTGGAGGAGAGCCCAGGGCTGGGGGCTCACCCACAACCCTTGGGGAGGGCAGACAGCAGGAGCTGGGAATGTTGGAGGGGCTCCAGGACTGCTGCTCCTTAACCCTTTGCCCATCTTTTTACCTCCTGATGCTTCCCAGTCTGGTGCAACCTGGAAGCCTCCTGAGAACACCCAGGAAGGTTTGTTTTCATGTGGCAAAGTGATGCTTGAGGAGGGAGAAGTGCCTGGGCAGCTCAGGGGTGTGGATGTGCAGCCATCAGATAAAGGTGAAAATATGGATATCTGGCTGGGAGATTTAAAAATAAATAATTGCTTTCAGTGGCAGGCTGATGGAGTATAATGTTACTGAGAAAAATAGCAGTGTGGGCTCMGCCCAGGGGTGCCCCATGGCACAGGTTTTGCATCAAAATCCTGAGCTTTGGCCAAGARCCAGCCCACAACAGATCAGGAGCAGATGGACATCTTAGGAGAAAAATGCTCAGCTCCATATGGATTAGGTTCCCTTCAYCATTATCCATTCCTGCACTCAAGTGCAATGAGATTTTGGTATTCCTGAACGTGGATGAGGGAAATTGCTGTGTCTGCATGCACTGTGTGTTGTAACTATGTGATTCTAAGTCGAGTTGAAGCCTCACATTTGAAACCTACCTCAGCATCGTTGTTCTCATGAGGAATTTCTTCACTGGAAGGGCTGTCRAGCATTGGAAGGGGCTTCTCAGGATAGTGGTGGTGTCACCCTGAAGTGTTTAGGAAACATCARGATGTGRCACTTAGGGCTGTGGTTTAATTGATGTGGTGCTAATTGGTGCAAGGTTGGATGATCTTGGAGGGCTTTTTCAACTTTTATGGTTCTGTGATTCTTTCAGCTTTTACATGGGTTGTGTAGTCCGAAGTTCTACGGGGTTATCTCTAAGATAGATACAGACATTTTCTCTGTAAAGGAAAAATTAAAGATCCTGCGATTTCAGTGAGCATCAATTCRGCACGGTTTGTTCATCYATTTCCTTGCACTTCATCGGAGAACAAACTCTGGAACAAACTCTGGAAATGAGGCACTGTGAAAAGGACTGAAATGTGCCAAAATGATACTCCTAAAAATGGCAAAATCAGGAAACGAAGTGGTGAAATGAAAAGGTGACATGCAGTGCAGGGAAATGGAGGAGCAAGCGGTACTGAATTGATGCTCGTTGRAAGAAATGGCAGGATTTCGTTTCCTTTCCAGAAAGGAAATTCTTCCTTTCAGGAAAGCATACCAAATCCTGAAAT
>NW_026623580.1:405950-415394 GCF_030028575.1 Malurus melanocephalus | reverse complement strand
AAAAAGAGACAGTGTTATCACTGCTGGTTGTGATTTTTTTCATTTATATTGTCCATGGCAGGAGGGAAGCAGTCCTCCAAGACCAGCTGGCTCCACACTCAACTTGGGAGCAAAACTTCACTCTTGAGCGTTAACACAGCTCCCTCCAGGCATTCACTCGTCCCAGGCATGGGCCACCATGGCTTTTATTAGTCCTCCAAGGCCAAGCTGTTTATATATTGGATACATGATCACCTCAGGAACAGCTGGTTTTCCTCCATGGTTGGCACCACAGTTTGCAAAGCACCTTCGTCTCCTCCTCTGCCTCCCTGACCCCGATGTCTCCATTTTTTCTCACATCTCCTCACCCTCCCACTCCGTCCTCCCCTGTGCAGGGGGGAGCTGGGGCTAAAAGCTAAAGCTAATGGCAGCTGCTGCCAACTTGTTTGGAATTCTTCTTAAATATGAAACCATACATCATCACAGAGGTGTAGCCAGCATCTCTGACTTGGCCCAGGCCTGGCCAGCAGCCTGTCCATCACCATCAGAGCAAGCAGAGATTGGCCCTAAAACACTTGGGGGAGCAGGGCTCCTTTGCTGGACATGATGGAGAAAGATTCCAGAACTTTCTTACAGGAGCCAACCTTGTGGATTTGTGGTCCCATCCCCCACCACCAAGAAGCTGGATCAAGCAAAATTACAAAAGAAAAGAAATCCTGAAATCAGAGAGCAAAGTGGAACAAAGCCTCTGCAAAGGAGGTATTGTCAAATGAAATAACCGAGGGAATATTTGGAAATGGGGTGATGGCAACGAAATGGACTGAGACAAACTCAGGCACTGTGGAAAGGATGTAAATGTGCAGGAATGATACTCCTAGAAATGGTGAAATCAGGGAACCAAGTGGTGAAGTGAAGAGGTGACATGAAGTGCAGGGAAACAAAGGAGCAAACGGTGCCAAATTGATGCTCATTGAAATGGCAAGATTTGTCTCCTTTCCTGAAATCCTGAAATCAGAGAACAAAGTGGAAGAAACCCTCTGGAAAGGAGATAGGATCAAAGGAAATAATATTGATTGATTGAAAAACAAAAAACAAACTGAGGTGTGGTGAAAAGGACCAAAAGGTGCCAAAATGATACTCCTGGAAATGGCAACATCAGGGAACGGATTGGTGAAGTGAAGAGGTGACATGAAGTGCGGGCAAATTTTATTCTCACATTTCTCCTTTCCAGAATGTCTGTTACATTTGATCTCTGACTTTAGGATTTCATTCCCACTTTGTTCTCTGATTTCAGGAAAGGAGACGAGATCCTTCCATTTCAATGAGCATCAATTCGGCACCGTTTGCTCCTCTGTTTCCCTGCACTTCATGTCACCTCTTCATTTCACCACTTTGTTCCCTGATTTCTCTTTAGTTTTGACAAGTTTTGGTCCTTTTCACTGCACCTCATTTTGTCCCAATCCATGGCCTTCCATTCGCACCATTTCCAAAATTTACTCTTTTTTTATTCAGTCGCATTTTATTCTATCATATCTCCTTTCCAGAGTGTTTGTTACATTTGRTCTCTGACTTCAGGATTTCATTTCCTTTCCTGAAAGTAAATTCTTCCTTTCACTGCACCACAGTTTGATYTCTTTTCAATCAAGATTATTTCATTTGATCCTATCTCCTTTCCAGAGGGTTTCTTCTACTTTGTTCTCTGATTTCAGGGTTTTGTTTCTGATTTCAGGATTTCAGGAAAGGAGACGAAGTCCTGCACTTTCAATGAGCATCAATTCTGCAAGGTTTGGTCCAGTTTTATGCACTTCATGTCATCTCTGCTTTTCTCTTGGTTCCCTGATTTTGCGATTTCAATGAGTGCAGTTTTGGCAAGTTTTGGTCCTTTTCCTGGCACCTCTGTTTGTCCCAATCCATGGCCTTCCATTCATGCCATTTTCCAAATTTGCTCTTTTTTTTATTCGATCGCATTTTATTCTCACATATCACCTTTCCAGAGTGTTTGTCACATTTAATCTCTGACTACAGGATTTCGTTTCCTTTCCTGAATGGAAGAATTTCCTTCCAGGATAGGAAATGAAATTTTGAAATCAGAGAGCAAAGATTAACAGACCCCTGTAAATGTGGTATTTTCTATGAAATGACCAAGGGAAAAGCTGGAAATGGGGTGATAGCAACGAAATGGACTGGGACGAAATGAGGCTCCGTTTAAAGGACCTAAATATGCCAAATTGATACTCCTAGAACTGGCAATATCAGGAAATGAAGTGTTGAAATGGTCACATGAAGAGCAGGGAAAGAAAGGAGCAAACTGTGCTRAATTGATGCTCATTGAAATSRCAGGAATTTGTTTCCTTTCTTGATAGAAATTTCTTCCTTTCAGGAARGGAAATGATATCCTGAAATCAGGSGGACAAAGTGGATGCAGYGCTATTTAAAGGAGATAGGATCAAATGAAATAACCRAGGGAAAATTTGGATGTGGGGTAAGGGCAACGAAATGGAAAAGGATGAAATGAAGCTCCGTGAAAARGACTGATAAAAACAAAAATAATGCTCCTGGAAATGGCATAATCAGGCAACAAAGAGGTGAAATGTAGAGATGACATGAAATGTGTGAAATGGACAAGCAAACAGTGCCAAATTGTTGCTCATTGAAATCGCAGGATTTYGGTTCCTTTSCTGAAATGGAAAGAAAACCTGAAATTGGAGGACAAAGTGGAAAAAATCCTGTGGAAAAGGAGAAATCTTCAAATGAAATAATCTTGATTGAAAAGGAAACTGTGGGAAAATTTGGAAATGGGGTGATGGCAAAGAAATGGACTGGGATGAACTGAGGTTCAGTTAAAAGGACTGAAAGGTGCCAAAATGATACTCCGGGAAATGCCAAAATYAGGGAACAAAATGGTGAAGAGGTGACATGAAGTGTGGGGAAATGGACAAATAAACTGTCAAATTGATGCTCATTGAAATTGCAAGATTTCTTATTCTTTCCTGAAAGGTAAATCCTCTTTTCAGGAACAGACTGGAAAACCTGAAATTGGAGAAYAAAGTGRATAAAATTTCCAGTTTTTATGGAAAGTGCCCTCGAGTTTCTAGTATACAAATTTTTAAAGTTAGCAAACTAAGAAATAAAGGAGGAAATCTTGGCAACAAAAAAGTCTGTCAGAGTAAAGATTTTTTTACTTATTTCTTAGTGATYCACCCTCAGTTCTGGCTAGTAGATAAATAATACATTTTTCATTTAGTGAGGATACCTTGGAAAATCTGCTTCAGCAGCTACTGAGTGAGCAGCAAAGGTGCAATGAGTTTTCCAGCACTGAGCAAAATGAGTTGGTAATTATCATAAGTGCAACTTCAGTTCCTAATTTCCAAAATCAGTGCAAAATGCTGTTTACAGAGCTCGATGGAGCCTCCAGCAATTACGGCTGTGTTATGGAGAATACCGTGGCTAATGCTCTCTATGGCTTATTTACACAACCACGGGGTGGGAGAACAYAAGGCAGCATAGGAATGAAGTGCTGCTGGGTTTGAATAGGTATTTGATTGCCCTGAGTGTGCCAGGAGCTGCCTTTTCCAGCTCTCTCTGGTGTTTCTCCCCCACCCGTCTCACTGGCGCCTGCAGGGGAAGAGCCCCAGGCCCTGCCAGCACAGCCCATGGCTTCCTTCCCTCGGTGTGGTGGCCACGARATGCTCTGGGTGTGATCCTGGACACGGCTGAGCTGCTCATTAATGTGGAAACTGTGCTAGAAAAATCGGTCTGGCCTCCAGCAGGGAAACATTCCCAGCCCTCGCGCTCACGGGAAGGACGGTCCTGTGCCCACCAGCCTCGACCTCTCCCCCAGCTCTTCGTCCCAGGGGTTCTGGGGGTGACAGGGGCAGCTCCTGTCACAAGTTCTGGCTCCTGCAGGATGGTGCTGGGCAGCTCAGCTCCTTCTTCCCTTGCTGCCCATCGTCAGCCAGGCCAATGTGCGCTGCCGGGAAAACGAGGAACGCGGTGTTTTCTCTCACAGAGTTCTACTGAGAAAGGGTTTTAGGAAGGAATGAGGAGATTTGCTCTGGCAGATTTTGGTACCTGGAGAGAGGAGAGAGGRGTGGAGCATCTTGTTTCAGTGTTTCCTTTCCTCCCTGCCAGTGATTACCCACATTTGSTGTTTCTGCCCCAGAGCCCCCACACTGCAGGGACAGTGGGTGCAGGGCAGCAGTGGATATTTGAGTTTAAGAACTGGATTTTTCTGGGCTGAAGAGAAGGGACGTGCATTTCTTCTCATCTTCCAGAAGCTGAGTGGTGTGACTGCTTTCAAAAACTTGAATTCACAGAAAAAAAATTCTCACATAGAGAGGAAGCTGCTCACTGCTCTGTGTCTTTTTTTTTTTTTTTTTTTTTTTACCTCCTTCCTCTTCCAGTTTGTTTGGCAAGCTATCTTGCTTGAGATCTGCCAGAGAAGAAACCCTCTTTCTCTCTATTCTGGCAAATCTCTTCACTTTTTCAATGTCTCCTACGCCTTATTTGTGTGCTCATTTTGGTGCTTTTCAGTGGTTGTGCTCATCTCTCCTTCTTAAAACACTTCTCTTTCTCTTAACATTTATCTTCATGCTGTCACTGGCAGATATCCCCAGTGCAGCCTTTCTATTCATTGACACACTCCTTGTGTCTCAGCCATGCCCATCACCTTCTCTTGGTGGATTTAATGCTCAAAGGGGAGGAAGAATTTGGGTTTGAAGACTAGGTTGGCATTAGGAGAAACTTCCAGATCAGAGGATATCATAAAGCGATTATCTCAATACTGTGGGCAGACCTGTGCCTGTCACTGATAATGGCAAATCCACTGGGATACAAGAAAAACAGTTCTTTTTAAAAACAGGCTTTTATTTGTCCTGTTGAAAGGTGATTCATTTGTTTGGGCTGTTGGAGAAAGCATTAAATGTCTGTAAAGTTTTAAAAACTGAAGGCATCATGTCCCTCCAACGCTACTCCACCTTAGTCCCCGTAACCGAAATGCTGCTCTAAATGTCGGTTTGACTTGAATTGCTTTGTGTTCTCTTTTTCATGTTTGCCTCTTGCTGTGCTAAAGTGCTTTGAGTCATCCCTTCCCTGCCACACAGGTGACATCTTTCCYTCCTCTGCCTCCATCCTTCATCCCCCAGAGTCATAGACCAGTTGTTATCAGGTCAGCAGAGGAAGAAAACTGTGATCCAGTTCATAGGAAATTAACTAGAAAGAGTTGCATTTACATTTTCTACAGCGAAACCTCCTTCAGTTTCTGCTTTCTTTAATGTGTTTATTACACCTGTTTGGATGGTTCATCCTATCTGATGTGCAGAAGTACAAAAAGCCTCGAGTCCCCCACCCTGCCAGACTCCCTTAATTCAGTTGGAATTGGAGGACCTCKGTGTTTTGGGTGAGAATGGCCTTTCCTTCTTTCTTCTCTCTGCAATTCCYTTTCATCTTTGGCTGCACCAAGAGGAAGTTTTTTTCCTCTGGTTCCTCTCCTAAGCTAGGAAGGAGTCTGGAGTCTCTTCGGTCCTCTGAGAGAAATGACTCAACTTCAGCAAGTGGAGCATAAGGGCATGAGAATGGTTAGAAGGACAAAGAGCTTTACAGACACGGAACTGTTTGGGTAAGGCATCAAGACAACTTTGGGTAATCCCTCCAAAAACCCAAGAATGACACAAGGAGATGGGAGCAGGGACAGTTTCTTGAGCTGCCAGCTTTCACCCAGCCAGCAAGCAAATTCTCTGAGCCCAAGGTTTCCAAACCATAAAGAGCAAATGAAGATTGGATCAACTCTTTTTGACCATTCTAGCTCTGTGAGAGGAGGCAAACCTGTATCAATCCACGCACAGCCACCAAAAGCTGTTTCAGATGTTGAAATAAAACGTCTCTCGAGGGTACCAGCCCTCAAAAATTGAACCAGATGCATTTTTGCCTGATAACTTTCTTTTGATTATGATGAAAGTTTGTTCTGAATGAACATTTCCAGGCATTGCAAAGTGGCTAATCTGGCAAACCAGTGCTTTAATAGATCTGGCATCTCAAAGCTCCCATGTGCCATTACACAGTGTTCTGTCCCTCCCACTCACAACTCTGATGTTAAGACTGTTTCTTTGGATCAGGATAAGACTWTTTCTTTCAAGCTGGGTTTGGTKTGGGGTTTTTATTCCCCAAAAGGACATATCATGAAAAAATAGGGTGTTTCCTTGAGAAGGCAGTGAGTCATTAGTAGCTCTGTTGCAATAGCTCTATTCATAAATACTGTAAAATCATTCATGACTTTAATTTTACAGACAGTGCAAAACTAAACATTCCTTCTTAACTGGGAAAGATGTTTCCTTGGTCATGAGAAATGGACACCTGACCACAACCTGGGATGTCGTCCCAGCAGCCCCAGTCTTTGTCCCAGCCATTCCTGGGACATTTGGAATTCTCTTGGGCCAAATCCCCGGTGTTGTGTTTGGGGAGGAGTGTAAGAAACGAGACAAAGAAGGATCTTTGTCCTGTTGTGTCCTCCCACTGTCCTACAATCCCTGCCATGAGGGATTCCTYGGCAGTCACCTCTCTTCAGGCTCATGGCATCTTGCAGAGCTGACCTCCCCTAGGAAAACTCACCCATGCCTGTGCCCCTCCAGGTATCCCATTTTCCTCTGCCCTCTGCTGAAACCCCAACTCTTCCCAGGCTGCCTTGGCAGGCTGAGCTCCTCAGAGCCTCTGCTCTGCTCCTGGTTTGTCCCCATGAGGATCCTTGGATGGGATCACACTCACCCTGAGCAGGGCTCCTCTCTCACACCCACTGGCTGCTGTTTCCACCAGGCCCATTTTTCACCATCTTTACTCCAAAACAGCATCAAAATCTGAGTGCATGGCCCCCACCCTCCCCCATGTGCTCCTTGCCCTCACAGAGGAGGAGGTTGGGGTGGGTTTTACCTGATTTAATCTTAACAGATCCTCTAAAGCTCTTACTCCTATGTCTTCTTTGAAACACTGCCTGTGACTATCATTGCAAAATACTGATTTCTTCATTCCTTGCCTAGCACTGCCTAGCACTGACATTTCCTGCTGGCCTCAGCAACTCTCCTCACAGACTCTCCACCTCTGATGTGTTCGAGAAAGGGTTCATTGTCAGCCTCCACGCTGTTAGCAAGTTGCTCCTCAGATTTCTCTTCTGGGGCTGCCTTGCTGTAGTCTTGCATCTAATTTGCCTAATTTCTGCATCTGATTTGTACTTTTTGAAGGGTTCCTGTTTGGTTAGAATCGCTCCCTTGTGCTGCTGTTTAGYCACCTGGGGTATGTGTGCGTGTATTTCTTATTTATTGTCAGCGCACATTTACTGTGGACTTCTCATGTGGTGTCTTTAAAGGGATCCCACTGTTGCAGGGCTCTTCAAGAAAAACTTGGGCAGAGACCACAGCAGATCCCACTTTCCCACTGGGCTCCATATATGGCWTAAAAAAGACATGAAACAGCTCACAGCTGTCCCTGCAGCCTGTAAATCCAGCCTCCCAGAGTTTCCCTCTGGATGAGTTCCCTCCTGTGCCAGGTAGCCATCCCTCCATCCTTCTCCAGCAGCAGGAGGTGATTTGGGGGACGGTGTCCAAGGGCTTTTGCTCCCACCTGCTCCAGAAGAAGCTGTCTGGTGTCTCAGAGTGTGCTCATGGGTCTGGTTTGCAGCAAGAGAAAGATGGAATTTGTAGTCACAGATTTTCCAGTAATTCTTATTTTTTGTCTCTGTACTATTGAGAGGCCTCTGTCCTGTCCTCTGTCAAATTTATGAACAACTCCTCTGATAAAATCCCATGAACATGGAGACCTCTGGGAATGACAGTCTTTTGAAGGCTCTGGTTCAGTTAGAAAAGTCCTGTTTTATTTCCATGCCTTTTGATCTTTTATAYTTCGTCTTTGACCTGCCAGTGCTAAGGGGTTAGACATATTTTGAATAAATCTATACATTTCTTGGTGGAACCTCAAGATCATATTTATACTCCTCCATTCAGAAGCTCCTCTTTCCTGCCCTGCTTCCCCAGTAACTTTATATTGCTGCACATGCAATCCTTCAGTCATGCAAAAGCTGTATTTTTAGACAGCTCTGCTTGGCTCCTACCTAGGGACGTGCAACCCTAAAGTTCATCACTGCTTGGCCARCCCTTCCCTGGGGCTGGTAACCCCAGAGCTCCTGCTGGAATAAAAGTCAAACTGCTTAACTTCAGAGAGCCTTTCCCTAAGCATGTTGGCAAAACAAGTCAGCAGCTGTTTGTTCGTTTTTTCTGGTCGCTTCACTCACAGAATTTAACAAGACTGCTCCCTGCACTTTTTTTTTTTTYTTTCACACCTTCACAGACACAAAGAGAAGTTCCTGTCAKTATTTGTCCCCAGTCAATGCAGCCATTTGATGGAAAACCTCCATCACCCCTGGCCCTCTTCCTCAGGCAGCTCCTCCTGTCCTTTGGCACCCTACAAGTCTGATCCCATGCACCCCTCAAGTGACAAAAACACCCCATGGTGTCCTTTCTCTGGAAAGGAAAAGGCAGAACAAGCAGCTCTGTGAGAGGAAACAGGAAGGGATAAAAATCTCATTTCCTGAAATCTGGATGATTGTTCCCATCCCTTCTCACCTGCTGAAGGAATTTCCATTTTGAAACCCCAGCACTGATGCAGTGGCTCCTTTCAGGGATGTCTGAAATGGTGACAAGTGCCCTGACTGGGAGCAGAGATGTTCAATCCCAGCGCTTGCCCCCAGCAGCATCATCCCTCCAGCCCCTTTCTCCTCTTGCCCTTCAGCTGTGCCTGTGCTGCACACAACTTCTTGCTTTGTTTTGTTTGTAGAAAAAGTGCAAACACAGAAAGACACTTTCTTTTCTTTATCTTCAGATGGTGGGGGAAAAAAAAAGGAGTAAATGTTTACAGCTGCTCCAGCCAGACTGGAGTGAACACCCAGAGGTGATCTTCTCTCTTACTCTTTCTGCACCAAGAATGTGAACAGAGGGAGGTTTCAATCCCTGTGAAAAGTCCCTAAGTATCCCTGGTATCTTGATTTCTTTTTTTCAAAGCAAGAAAACCCACTTTTTAAGGCATCACTAGAAGAATGAATCTGAAAAGCCTTTATCCAAATGAATGTTTAAATTTTGAAAGTGGGGGGAAAAACAATCCCATGTGACTGACAAGGTCCTTTTCAAACACATAATGTGCTGAACCTTGCATGACATTTCTGGGGGTGTTAAGTCTAAAGAGCTSCCTTTGCATGYRGTGTAGCAAATGAACTGTGTGAGGYRAGGGCTGCAGCTCTGTGCATCCTTGCTGAGTACCACTGCAGCATTGTGCAACCTGACAAGCTGCTTCTTACAGAGCTGCACATCCCCAGGGAACAGACTGGTATATTCTTGTTCTTCAAATACCTGAGAAGTTTGTTCTAGCCTAACTAGCATCATTTATGCTTTATGTTGCAAGGAATAGATCTTGGTTTTTGTTTTGGCT
>NW_026623580.1:401089-405790 GCF_030028575.1 Malurus melanocephalus | reverse complement strand
AATGCTAATCCCAGGCAGTTGATCCCTAAAGAAGTGAGGGGCGCAGGGTGGAAGATGAACTCTGGTGAAGGAGGTGCAGCTCTGGCTCTCGCCAGAGCTCATTGTCCTTTTTCCATCGAGGAAATGTTTCCCTGCTCTCTCCCCCTGAATGTTGAAGAGGGGAAGGGGGTCTTGTAGCCTGTCCCACCCCATCCTATGGCAGGGAGAGGTGAGAAACTGAGCAGTGGGGTTTTGGTGGCACTTTGGTCAGGAATGAGGAGTGTCTGCAGGACCTGGGGTCACTCAACAATGCAGGCAGCACCCTTGAGCTCCAGCTGGAGACTGTGGAAAAAGGAATTTTTCTCATTGCTCCAGAAGAGCAAAATGTTAGAACGCTGCAAGTAAAGTTATGACTGAAACAAAGATGTTTGAAAATCTTTATCAGGTGTCCCTCCCTAGTTTTCCACCTTTCTTTTCTCCTTACCTTTTCTGGACTTTTGGATCGTCCTCACCCTTCCTTGGGGCTCTCTTGTCAGTGGTTCAGGTCATCCTAAAACCCCACTGCCCCCACTCTTGCTGAGACCATCCCCTTGTGGAGGAGACCAGATGAGTCTGCCCATATGTTGTAATCCATGAAGCAGGAAGAGTGCACGCCTCTCCCAATCCCCCAGCCTGTTCAATAGCTGTTTCATTTAATTTCCCTTTCCCTGAAATTCCTGTTTGTTTGTTTTTAGTTTCAGGATGGCTCCTTTCAGGGCTGAATTAGGGGAACAGAGGGTACAATAGCAGCCMGACTCACCTATTAATCAAATTAATGTGTCTTGGTGAGCCAGTTCAGAACACCACAGCGCTGGTTCTGGTGATTTCATAACRTCTCATGACATTCAATATTTTTGTTAAAGCTCTGCTTTCCAGATGCATGGGATGATGGGAGAAGCTGAAGAAGAATTAGCAATAAAGCATCTAGAGCACCTGGCTGTAGAGAGCAATTGGCAAATGGGACCCAAGTGTGTCCTAAAGTCTCAGAAAACCAGGATGCCAATAAAAAACACCTGCAAACAACTGCTGCTGGCTGAGTTTGCTGGAGAGATGCATGAGATGTGTTTGACTGGCTGTGGCTGTGGACTGGAGCTGTTGAGTGCTGATTCCAAGCTCCCCAAAATGCCACGGTGTTTTCTGGGCAGCCCCTCRTGGGAAGCTGGGAGATGGTGGGGGTGTGTGTGTGGGTCTGTGCAAAATGGGCCAAGAAATTATCACCCACAAAAGCTGTGAAGGGGGAAATGCAAACCTCCAGCCCCCCAGGATGGATAGCAGCCTCCATCCCCTGAGAGTCAAACTATGTCAGTAGTAAAAATATGGCCAAAAATACAATTGGACAAAYCCCTTGACATGAAAACTTTAAAAAATGTGGGATATGGGCCACTAAGAGGGACACTTGAGAAGCAGAAAGGGCAGCTGMAAAGTACCCCCGGATAAAGGAGGTGCTGAGGCTGCCTGGGGGATTGGGAGGAAGATCTCTGCCATTCTTGTTCTGCTGTGGAAACTGCTGAAGTTGTTACCAGGAACAGTTTGCAAAGGCTCAAACAAAGCCACTGACAGAAATAACTCGAATGCAGAGAGGAAAAAATTGCTTGAGAGTCCTTTTGGGAAGGATTAGATTTTAAATAATTGCCATTTATAAGTTAATTTCACATCCTTTTGGAGCTTGGCCTACTAGGATTTGCAGGCTTGACTGAAGCTGGCAGACAGGGTGGGCACTGAGTCCAGGATCTGACTGCCAATAAAAAGGAAAATATTAAGAGTAAGAATTGGCAGTGAAAAAAAAAAAAAAAAGTAAAAGGCCAGGGAAATATAGGGAAATGAGGTTTAGTTTAGGAAAATTATTGTTCTCTGAGCCATGGACTGATTTTATGGCTGGCTTATTAGTCACAGTTTTGCATGAGCCTGGCCTTTGTAATCAATATCTGAAAAGAAGTTGGTGGAGAATACAGCTCCCAATGCTTTAATAATTTGTAAATCCACAATTTCGTTATTTTTAATCATGAGTGTTTTTTTTTTATTTGATTTCGTATCGAAGTCTATTAAAAGCAGCAGGGAGACACCTCTCAGCTTTAACAACTTTGAATCAAGCCTTGTAAAAATAGATGCTATGTGTCTCCAGGCTCCTGCTGCAGCCTTGCCAATGAGTCCAAGCAGCAAAGTAAAAGCGCAGCTCTTCTGGTTCTTACCTCCAGCTCTTCAGGAAGGTGAGTTACCAGGGTCCAGACAGCCAGTGTGACACCTCTCAGCACTTTTGCCCAGTGCTGGACAATTCCTGAGGGATCTGAGCTTTCTCCTGACATTCCCCAGCGTGCTGAGTGCATGCATCCCCTCTGTGTTTGCTCTGTGGGATAAGCTCAGCAGGAAAAGGGGCCTGGAGCTAAACCCAGATCTCAGGTGAACCCACACCCCAAGAGACTGGAGATGCAGACAGATTCAAGAAAACCTGATGGAAACAGGTTGTTAGTCTTGTGGATCTCAGCAAAGGACACGTTTTCCTWTCTGGAGGAGAGCCACGATGTAGAAACGGACTGAAACCAGGAAAGAGGGCTGCAGCCATAGCTGGGGCTGTGTATTTAAACTTCTTTACTGTCTGACCATCTATGCCTGCAGATAAATTTACCTACAAATTATTTTCAATGTTTCCGCATCTCGAGATGTAAAAGGTGCTCTTGATACCTTATGCCGGGAAGAAAGGTAAAATAAATATCCTGGGTCAGATTTCCCCCGTGTCAGACCTGTGTGTGTGGTTTTGGATGCCCAGCCTGTTGGATCAGCCTTCACTCACACCTGCCTGGAACCCCATGCTGCATGTTTTACGTGCACAGAGCCCTTCACAGCCGACACAAAATCTGGATTTGCGTTCCTTCTCTGTGCAGCACAAGGCAGAACATCCATGGGAAATGCAAATGAATTCACATCTTGTTCTGCCTTTACACTGTTACCGATCTATTTTTTGAATCGTGGCTAGAGGAAGACTCTTTCCATGATGGAAATGATTATGGATGATCCAGAAAGCCTCATTTCTCACTCAGCTCAGTAAAATTWGCTTGKTGACTCCTCTGCACCTGGATCCCAGGAGAAAGCCCAAAYCCAGGTGAGGTCTGTCCTACCCCTAYACATCAGGGAAGGTTTGGTGTGGGMTTYTGACACCTCAMAGGGAGCTCAAGTAAGGGGGACTGAGAGATTCTGGGTGAGAACAGTTGTGTTTGGTGACTTCTTCAACCATCTCGCACAAAATGAGGGACCTGGATCTAGCCCTGGGTTGACAATTGCTGTGAAATGAGTTCACCACCCCAAATTGTGCCTGACTCAGTGCCTGAGTCACTCCTTTGGAAGAAAAATGGATGAGGATGGCTGTACCTGTGGCCAGARCTCAGATCTCCCCAGCTTTTGAGGGGTGCCCCAGCATCTACACTGGAGTACTGAGTGTTCAACAGGTCTAGTCAGGGTCTGTGTAAATTAATGTCTCATCCTCTGCCTTCTCCTCTTAAGGTAATTTTCCCATCTGAATGATTTTGTGAAWATGGTTACTCCACTTCATAGAGAAAATGTGAAAATATCTGCTGAAAAATCCTGTCCCAGAGCTGGGGTTTTTTCTTATCTTAAACCAAACCCCTGTGTTAGTGTCCAYTGACTTGGGAAAGACTAGAAACAATTATATCTGGAGATTAGAGAAATTAAGTTTCAAGAGACATRGAACCTTTCAGCTTTTTAATGCTGTTGATAGTGTCTTTCTGTTCTGTGTGCCATAAAAGTAATAAAATTTAAATATTTTATAAAAGTGATGGGTGCTGGTACAGAACTGATTCGGTTCAGTTTATCTATGATTTTTAGCACCTTAAAAATAGCCACAGGGAGAGTCTTAAATGCTTCCATCCATCCATCCCACATTCTGTATACATCATKCCCATCAGAAAGGCTTTTCTTGGCAGTAAGGATCCTTTATCTAGCTGGTTGTGAGCATCCTGTCTTGCTTTTCATCAAACAGCATGGGAAACTCTTCCAAGGCCAAAACATGAGTGAGATTTATTAACCCTACGGCCCCTTGTCACTCATGACAGTGCTAATAATCCATAAACCCTACATCATGTCTATATCCCATCTAACAAATGCATCTCTGGGAGATGAATAATAAATCCCATGTGCACTCTGCTCCCTCCTCCTACACCGAGAACRCTCCGGATTTGGGGCAGCTCTTTCCAGTTGGTTCCTTCTCCCTTCCCGCAGTGGGAGGGGGGTGACCCTGGCCCAGTCCTTGCCAGGGCTGCTGTGTCAGTATTTGTCGCTGTATCTGCAGTCGGGGTAGCGGTAGGCRAAGCGGGAGTCGCAGGAGCGCAGAGGTCTCAGGATGGCCGCCAGCTCCGCCATGGCCTCGCTGACCCCGCTCTCCTCRCCCAGCCCGTGGGCACAGCGCTGCAGGAAGGCATCGATCTTCTCCTGCACAGGGGGTGGGAATTTCCCCACCAGGAGCTGCGGCAGAAGCTCTTGGCACACCATGACCAGGCTGTGCTTCTCGCTGATGGAGTCACAGGACACAAACGCAGACTGGCAGTCCACGGTCAGGCAGCTGAATATGTCCTTATACTCCTGCTGGCCATCGATCAGCTGGCTCCCTGTCGGGGACAATTAAACTGCTTGTTAGAAACACAGCAGTGAACTCCTGGACACTCACAGATATCT